>NC_051861.1:101263782-101565865 GCF_015732765.1 Culex quinquefasciatus
TAAAACGTCGAAAAAATTGCGCCAGACTTTGAATTTTTTCGGGGAAAGGGGACACTTTTTGGAGGGGGAAAAAGCCCGGGAGAAAGCAACAAAAAATAAGTAAGGTTAGGTTTTTTTTCCTGGTGGGCTCTTGAAAATTTTCGGGGAAGCTCACACTCACACTCACGTGTGGTAAAAAAGGTACACGGGACGAACCCCGCCAAACGGAGCAAAAGGGTTACCGGAGTTTATTCACCTTAGACATTGCTACGAGCATGGGCCGCGTGGACGCTCGCCGACGTCGTTTTCTATGGACCTTTTTTTTGCTTTGCTCTCTTCAGAATTTTTTGGGTGTTTGCTTCTTGGGCCAACGGGGCTGGGTTTTGTTTTTATTCGGCTATTTTTTGTGAGTTTCGTCAGAAGAAAATAACGCTGACATCGCGGGACTAGAAGGAACTGAGCTGGGCGAATGTAGAGAAAGGATCAACCCTGGAGAATGATTCTGAAGAGGTGCTTGAAGTAATGAAGAAACGTTTCTTGGAAATCTTTAACATGATGAAGTAGATTTTTTCGCGAGAAGATGAAACAAGAATTTGCAACGCTTGTCCAAATCATTTCATGCATCCTTTTTTCGCCCAAAAATTAATTATTTTACGAAAAATTCTATTTATTATTATGTTTTATAACGATGATCACGAGATAATACAACATAAATTGCTCACAAATATGAATTGATTATCGGGTTTTATCATGAAAATCTGGACATTTTATAGACAAGGACCTTAGAAACAAAAACAACACCGACCAACAAAGGAGAATGGGCAAATTTGTATGGGAGCTGGTCCAAGGATGTACACGAACGGGACCAACTTTTTTCGAAAGATCTCGCCGAGACATGAAAAAAAGTCTTCTGGACCAACTTTCTAAACCCCGGGTTCAAAAGTTGTTGTTGAGCATTTTGAGCATTTTGTAAAATCATTATTTTGCTATTTCTAAAATCATTTATAAAATCTCTGTTTCATTATGGATTTTGATTTTCTTGACTTCATTCGACGCGTATCAGCAAAAACTATGAGTTCTGATATGTCTTAGCATGATTGAAACATGATTTCTCTTGTTTTTATCCGTTTGAACCGTTTGTGCAAGAGGCATCCCATTGAAACTTCAAGGTTTTGAAACCGGATCCGACCCAGACTGCTTCAGTGAGTATGGAAGGCTTCAGTGCAATGTTGTAACAACTTATTGGGATGGTCTTAGTCATCCGAGAACTCCTTGGAGTTGAGACCGGTGAGTCTACCGCCGTAACAAGCAGGATGTCGGCGGTTTTTGACAATGGATCATACCCGCATGGCTTCAGTGAGTATGGTAGACTACTATGCTGATGTGTTGGAGTGTCCTGAATTCTCCTATGACTCCCTGAAGTTAAGATCTGTGGGTCTACTACCGTAATAATCCAAATGTCGACCGGTTTTGACAACGGAACATACCCGCATAGCTTCAGTGAGTGTGGTAGACTACTTTGCTTATCTGTTAGGATGTCTTGGGTCATCCAAGGACTCCCTGGAGTTTAGATATTTGGGTCACTGTAACAAGAAAAAGGTCGATGATTTTTAACCGCGCATCATAACCGCAAAGATTCAGTGAGTATGGCAGACTGTATTGCTGTTAGGTTGGGGTGTTCTGGACCATTCCAGGGAGTCCTTTAACAGCCGTAGACCTACAGATCATAACTCCAGGAAGTCCTTGGATGACCCAAGACATCCTAACAGATAAGCAAAGTAGTCTACCACACTCACTGAAGCTATGCGGGTATGTTCCGTTGTCAAAACCGGTCGACATTTGGATTATTACGGTAGTAGACCCACAGATCTTAACTTCAGGGAGTCATAGGAGAACCCAGGACACTCCAACACATCAGCATAGTAGTCTACCATACTCACTGAAGCCATGCGGGTATGATCCATTGTCAAAAACCGCCGACATCCTGCTTGTTACGGCGGTAGACTCACCGGTCTTAACTCCAAGGAGTTCTCGGATGACTCAGATCATCCCAATAAGTTGTTACAACATTGCACTGAAGCCTTCCATACTCACTGAAGCAGTCTGGGTCGGATCCGGTTTCAAAACCTTGAAGTTTCAATGGGATGCCTCTTGCACAAACGGTTCAAACGGATAAAAACAAGAGAAATCATGTTTCAATCATGCTAAGACATATCAGAACTCATAGTTTTTGCTGATACACGTCGAATGAAGTCAAGAAAATCAAAATCCATAATGAAACAGAGATTTTATAAATGATTTTAGAAATAGCAAAAATACGATTTTTTGTACATTTTAACCCAAAATGCTCAAACTTCAACAACTTGTAACTTTTGAACCCCGGGGTTTAGAGAGTTGGTCCAGAACACTTTTTTTCATGTCTCGGCGAGATCTTTCGAAAAAAGTTGGTCCCGTTTGTGTACATCCTTGGACCAAATTTGCCCATTCTCCTTTCTGCGCAGGTTTAACTCGAGGGGAAGCATGAAGGTTGGGGCCTCCAGAAGCACGTGCACTTTGATTTTTTCAAAAATAGTTAGACAGGGCCGAATGATTTTTCTCCAAAATTTGTATGGAAAATTAGTGCTGTTCGCCACCCGCACATATTGCATGCAATTTTTTGCCTGTGTGCAACAGCGACGAACCTCTCTAATTCTCCATACAACTTTAAAGAAAAACTATTCGGCCCTGTCTAAATATTTAAAAAAAAATCAAAGTGCAGGTGTTTTTGGGGACCTAAATTTCATGCTTTCCCTCGAGTTGAGCTTGCGCAGTAATTTTTATCATTTTTGTTGGTCAGTGTAATCAATCAGTGTATCACAAATATCACTGTTTTTGCTGACTAAATAATACTAAATAATCGTCTCTTAAGTTATTTTTGAGTTTATTTACATGGATTTAAACCTGTAAGCAAATCCGGTAACTCTATGTTGTCGAATTGATATACGTTAAAATGTTTCCAAAATTATCAACTCTATTTTCGATTTCGCTGTGAATGTTTTCAATGTCGACAACATTGTTATTTATAATCAGAAAAAATGTTTTGAAAACATTTCAATATTTACAAATTCGGCAACATAGAATTAACGGATTTGCTTACTTGACTTTGTAAAAGTTACCTTTTTAACAAATATTTTAAAAAACAGGCCAATCATCGTCTGTCCGAAGGGCAGCGAATGACCAAAAAGGATAATGCTGCCATAAATAAATGAATTAACAACATAATTTTCTGTCCAAGACAAGAAAAACCCCCTTCTCGTAAATTTTTCATAAATGGCCATAATTTTTCAATCAAGATGCAGTCTAGACTCGAATATCAGATGTTTTCGCAAATTTTGACTTCGGATCTGAGAGGGAATTATCGCAAAATTTTATTTTTGCTGGTGAACTCCTCTTACCAAATATACAGCAATTCCCCACGAAAACAGCATGATTCGATAAAAAGTTCTCCGAAAGGGCTCAAATTTTTTCTAGGGGTTCCTTGACCAAAATAATTAGACCCGTATTTTTTTGTTTGCCCATTAGGGTGACCTACGCCGTGTTAGAGTGGTCCGAAAAATTGCAATTTTCGTAGATTTTCGCAAAAATCACTTTTTTCAAAAAATCATATCTCCACGCCATTTCATCCGATTTTAGCTGTCCTAGACGCAAAAGAAAGGTGATTAGTTTGGCTATTTGGAAAAAATAGTAGGACGTTTCAAAAAAACAAGCTTAACATTTGAAAAAGTCGTATGAAAACATAAAATTCTGTTTTGAAGGTCTCGGGACCAAAGAGTCTATGTGTGAAAACATCAAAAAATGGTGAAGTTAAAACTGTGTTTTTCGGCGCGCCACGCACAAAAAATGGAAAAAACGACTTTTTACACTAAAACTGCAATAACTTGAAAATTTCATCGATGACCTATACCTGTTAGGGTACCAAAAGTACCCTAACATGTATACTGCCCATGATCGCATATATGTCCCATATGCATTTTCAACAAGTAGAGAAAACGAGCTTGGATGTTTGAAAAACATTTTCTCATTAATTTTAAATATGGGTCATTCCACCTGAAGTGTACAAGAAAAAATGCAAATTTGAAAATTACCATCTCCGATTCTGCTCAAATTTGGCAGAGCTGTTGAGACTATCAAAACATGCAAAAATCCCGAATTTCATCCAAATCGGACCACCCCCTCCATTTTTGTACTCTCCCAAAAAATCGACTTTTTGGCGATTTTTGAGCTAAACCCCTATCTGCAAACGATCGTCAGGAACCACAAATCTTAGAGAGTCGATCTTAGACTCAATTTTGAAGGAAATTGGACGTAGAATTCATTTCCGTGATCAAAATTTGGATTAAAATAATTTGTCTACCTGTATTGCGCAATTGAAAACTTTAAATGGCCGTATCTCAAAACAGCCCTATTTATTTTTTTAAATTTGACTTCACCATCGTATTCCCCGTCCAATTTTACATAAGAATCACTTATCGACAGAAAGGAATATGATTCGTTCCAGAGATATCGAATTTTAACGTTTTAAGTATTTGAGATTACCCAAATTATCTACACTCGGGCGCGCTGATCAACAACTGCTACCTGGTTATTTATTGAAATAAGATTTCATCCCAATTGATCATTAGCATATAAGGCAAAAATTGTAGGAAACTGCTGTATTAATATTAAATTTAAAAAATAGCATATGGTGAACTTATGCGCTAGCCCACAGGACAGAGCATGAACGACACACAATACAGGGCAGAATGGAATTCCCGCTGAGCTAACAGGAAATTGAAATTGATCTTGTAAGGAACACTTAAGAAAAAGTGTACGATACATTATCGTGTTGAAAATTATGAATTAACATGAATAAAACTCTCGTGAAGCATGATTAAGCAAGAGGATTTCTGGAAAGTATATAGCTGAAAAAAATAAGAAAATCACAAAGATTAATTAACCGTTCGAACAATTATCTTTTTTTGTGTCAATCATTTCGAAATCTTGGAAAACGATACAGCTGCTGTCCACATGTATCAGAAGTATATGGTTTCGTTTTTGAAATTAAATGTACCAGGATTGAAAAAAAAATCATCAATTATTCAGATGAAACTGGCTCACAATATAAAAATCGGTTTAATATGATCATGCTCAATCTTTCAAACCGTAAGGCAGATTTTGGGGTTTATTGCTGAATGGCACTATTTTGCTACCGCACATGGCAAAAGCTCTAGAACTCATGAGAATTATTTCATCGACTACATCCAGCTCTACATTTCATCTTGCTTCAATTAAGAATTAGAAAAGTATGAAAACAATAGAAAAATGTTATTTTTTTGAGTCTGCGATCAGCAGAGAAGCGAGTCAGACGTGCGTCCCTCACAAACCAAAAAAGTGCTTAAAAAGTGCAAAAATGCCTCACGGCAAGAAAAAGAGGCGGTCCTCACCAGCAGGATCGGCAGATTTGAAGAAGCTAAAAATGCCGAAGCGCTACCTGCAAAGCCAGGCAGTTTGAGCAAGGACGCTCAAAATTCGTCTGAAACCAGTTCGCTACCCTCCCTGTGGACGTGAGCGAGAAGGAAGAATTTGAACGACGGGAAAAGTTGCCACCCATTTTTGTGAAAACATCGTCATCGGATTCGGTGCGAAAGTGGCTGACCGGATTTATCAAATCTGGTGCTTTACGAGCTTCCATTCGCTTGTGTGCTGATGGACTCAAAATTCTGCTACCTACCAGAAAGGATTACAACAACGTTCGGGATTTCCTGAACAACACAAAGATTGAATACTACAGCCATGACGATCCAGGTAAACGTCCCATGAAACAGGTCCTCCGAGGCCTGTACGACATGGATGTGAGTGTGCTGAAAGAAGAGCTCAAAACTCTTAAGTTGAACGTGATCGAAGTCTTCAAGATGACGAGACACAACAAGGACATCAAGTATCGTGATCAACTGTACCTGGTTCATCTCGAGAAAGGATCGACAACGCCGTCTGAGCTGAAATCAGTTCGGGCAATTTTCAACATCATCGTGACTTGGGAACGTTATCGTCCAGTGCACCGTGACGTGACACAGTGTTCGAACTGTTTGCAGTTTGGACATGGTGGAAGGAACTGTTTCATCAAGAGTCGTTGTGCAACCTGTGGAGGTGAGCACAAAACTCAAGCTTGCGAAACAATCAACGAGAACATCGAAGCGAAATGCTTCAATTGCGGCGGCGACCATTCGACCAAGAATCGAAGCTGCCCAAAACGAGCTGAGTTTGTAAAAATTCGGCAGCAAGCGACGACGAGGCACCAACCAAATCGTCGCAAAACACCACCAACTTACACGGACGTGGATTTCCCTGCTTTGGCGTCACCTGGAGCGGGATCTGTTCGAGTGGTTCCAAATCTGCAGCCATTGCCGTTGAATCAGCGGCAAAAAGTTGCAGAGAATACAACACCTCCTGGCTTCAGTCAGCAACCGAGGGAAAACCAACCAGCATCAACGGATGAAGGCAGTAGTGACCTGTTTTCACCACAAGAACTTCTAAACATTTTCATCGAGATGACAACAACACTGCGTGGTTGCAAAACTCGCCAAGAACAAGTAAGAACTCTTGGAGCATTCATCTTAAAATACAGTTCGTAGTTTACTCGTTCTAGTGATTTTGAATATTTCAATGAATTTACTTTTTTAGTTTTAAGTTAGGATTAGTTGTTAAAGTGATTTTTTTTTCTTTTTTACCCAAATGTATTCGATTCAATGCAAAAATGTAAAACAATTTGAAGTAAATAAATGAATGTGAACAGTTAATAAGAAAACGAAAAATATAACAAAGATGAAGAGCATGTAGCCATACCACTTAGAATGTAAATGAAATGTAATTATTATAAGAAAGTTCAATAAAGACATATTTAATTTCAAAAAAAAAAATGTTATTTTTTTTTTAATTGTGTTGTAAAAACCTGGGTGCTGAATAGTGGTTCGCAAAACGGCCTCAATTTTGAACTGTCAAAGTGGAACCAATTTACTGTTCGCCAAAAGTAGAGAGTATTGTGATCGATCATTAAAAATTGTATTGTTTTTTTTTGCAAGAATGAAAATGTGTGGCTTTTGAGGACCTGGGGTTGAGTCAAGAGACCTTAAGAAAGTTGAAGGCGATATCGTATTTTTTATAATTATGAATGGAAGTTGTTTATGGAGTCGATGCGGTTGTATCCATTCAGAAGCTTTCTTTATTGTTTGATTCCATTTGAAAACCTGGTTTAGTAAAAAACTAGACAAAATAATTATAAAACTACTGATTATAAAACAGTTCATTTCCCAGTAAGAAAAAAGTCATGCTTGTGCTCCTACTTTGTAGATGTAAACAAAGTGGGATCATTCGAAAATCACGTTACGCATTATCTCTATTCATCACCCAGGTAAAAACGTTGTAGCATTTGTAAATAAATATTAAAAGTTCAAATTTTATCTAATATGGTTCAATGACACTGGAATCAGGAAAAACGATGCATTCAAAATTACCCAATAAATATTCCTTAAACAAAAATCGATTGTTCAAGGTATTGATTATCTCGAAATCGTATAAAATTATAAAAATAATTCATCTTACAGATCACCAGGTAGTAATTATTGATCAGCACGACTGAGTGCTTCCAGCATATGCGGCTAGTGTAGCTAATATAGGTAATTTCAAATACTCAAAACTTTAAAATTCGATATCTCTGAAACGAAACATATTCCTTTCTGTCGATAAGTGATGTAAAATTGGACGGGGAATACGATGGTGAGGTCAAATTTAAAAAAAAAATAGGGCTGTTTTGAGACACGGCCATTTAAAGTTTTTAATTGCACAATACAGGAAGAACAAATATTTTAATCCTAATTTTGATCACGAAAATGGATTCTACGTCCAATTTCCTTCAAAATTGAGTCTAAGACCGACTCTCTAAGATTTGTGGTTCCTGAGTTATCGTCGTTTGAAGATAGAGATTTCGCTCAAAAATCGCCAAAAAGTCGATTTTTTGGGAGGGTACAACAATGAAGGGGGTGGGCCAATTTGGATGAAATTCAGGATGCATGTTTTGATAGTCTCAACAGCTCTGCCAAATTTGAGCAGAATCGGAGATGGTAATTTTCAAATGCTGTTCCGCTTCGGGTGGAATGACCCATATACAATCATTATACTAAAAATTCATTCAACATAGTTCTCAAACATAAGAAAAAAAAATAGTTCTCAAACATGCTCTTGTTTATGCTTCTGATAAGTTAGTATTCAAATTAGTCTTGATTTTTCTCTTTCAATTTGGAAAAGTATGCAGGATGGGACCTGGTATGTAAACATTTTCTACATAGTGCATCAATATGTTCGCAAATCAGCCTGATCGCAGAATGCTGCCTAGGTTACCCGAGTAGTAAACAAATTTTTCACCAGAAAATGGAGAAAATTATAATTTTTTTAAATGAATTCATCAGTCATTTGTAAGATTTGTGTGACCGTGAAATGGATAAAAAACCTTCAAGATGGCCTGTCTGTATATTTGCTGACTATATTTAAAAGATTGGAGAATCCGAAAGGTATGTTCAGGACATAATATTTTGTAGAGGGACAGGTTTGTGAACATTATCACGATGGGACTCATATTTGAACATTTTTTCAGATGGGACAAACAAATGTGTCGTTGATTACTGAATTTTTGGAACAAAGCTATTCCAATATCTATGTCAAAATCGACAAAAATGCATCTGGGACATTTATGCGAACATGGGCAGTATAGTTCATCGCCGAAATGACCTATGGCGAGGTAGCTACCTGACATACGGCGTAGCGTTGTTCATCAAGCTTTCATAGCATGCTAAGGAAAATTTGATGCTTTTTCAGGGAAAACCATTGATTCCGGAGACTTTGGATTGTTTTCCAATGCGCCAGGTCTAGGGAAAACGAATCCATATGCTCTCTTCGGGAAAAGTGTTCTCCAGACCATTCTCCTTAGGCCTGACCATACCAGAAGTTGGCGCGTGATTTTTCCAGACCTGTAGGAGGGTTTGAACAAAAAGTTACTTCCCATAGTAATTTCCATGTAAACTTTAACCCTAATGCGAGCAGCCAGTTTACAACCAAATGAGCTGATATTTGGCATGAAAGTCCCTATGGGCATGCCCTACAAGGGGAACCATACTAAAACTTCAGCAAGTTACTTTTGAAAGTCTAACGTCACACGTCGGAAAATGACCTGTCACATTTTGTAGATGAGCAATGTGCGTAAACAAAGTGAATAAATATTTTCTGTGGTGCTGACAAGGAAATTCACAAAAAAATCATCCGCAGATTGATTTTTTTGAAGAATTTCAGGAGCGATTTTTTTGCGTGATTTACCTCCACTCTCTTTTGTGGGTGAAGAAAAAATTTGTACTTGTCTAATCAGTAAAAATAAAATAAAATAGTAATAAAATTTTTAAACAATGTGTATCAAAAATAAATTTGTGGAAAAACATATTCTTTACGCATTTTCCAACAATTTTAAGGTTCATTTTGAGTCGAAATTGGTCTATGTCACAAGTGTGTTAAGAGCGAGTCCACGAACAGGGCATACCCCTTTGTATGGGACGTCGTTTGGACCTCACCAATCTGCCTGAAATTTTCAGGGATTGTTTGTACATTAAAACTAGCATCAAAATATGAGCACTCTAGGTCAACAGGAAGTGGGGACAAATCAACACAAAGTTTGAAGGTTCAAAATCGTTAATTGGCTGTAAAATTGGGCAAAATTCAATTTAATTTCAAAATTCAAAATGCATCTGAAAGGGCTTAAAAATGCAACAAAATGCAGGGTAGAGCATTGAATCTAAAGAGTTATTGGCATTTTAGTGAAAAAATAGCACAATCAAACTGATAGTGTTCCAGATATCCTCATCAGCTTGTACCTGGTACTACTGAGACTGAGAACGCTTTGGGTAAGCCAGTTTAACATAGTAAATAGACACTTCTACTTTTAGTGATTTTTTTGGTTGTAAATTTTTGCTCGGGGGACCCCTAAAATCCCATTTTCTGATGATAATTTTATCATATTCGTGTTTCTGAGACAATTTCACAATAGAATCATGCATAAAAATGTTTATTTTCATCCATTTTAACCCTTTAAAAAATGAAAGTTAAAAAAAATGAGATGCTGCTTTTTTCTGCTGTCATCTAGTATCCTTGGAAACGAACTTGAATTTCAATAAATGTGAATCAAAGATTTTTTTTAACTTTCATTTTTTAAAGGGTTAAAATGGATGAAAATAAACATTTTCATGCATGTTTCTATTGTGAAATTGTCTCAGGAACACGAATATGATAAAAATATCACCAGAAAATGGGATCTAAGGGGTCCCCCGAGCAAAAATTTACAACCAAAAAAATCACTAAAAGTAGAAGTGTCTATTTAATATGTTAAACTGGCTTACCCAAAGCGTTCTCAGTCTCAGATGGTAGTACCAGATGTCCCCTACAAGCTGCAGGTCGAACCGAGTTGATATCTGGATGGAACACTTTTTTATTTGAGTTTGAAAATTGTGCTATTTTTTCACTAAAATGCCAATAACTCTCTTTAGATTCAACCAATTGGGATGCTCTACCCTGCATTTTGTTGCATTTTTTAAGCCCTTTCAGATGCATTTTGAATTTTGAAATTAAATTGAATTTTGCCCAAGTTACAGCCTTTTTACGATTTTTAACGTTTTTGAACCTTCAAACTTTGTGTCCCGATTTGCCCCACTTCCCGTTGACCTAGAGTGCTCATATTTTGGCCAGATGCTAGTTTTATATGTACAAACAATCCCTGAAAATTTCAGGCAGATTGGTGAGGTCCAAACGACGTCCCATACAAAGGGGTATGCCCTGTTCGTGGACTCGCTCTTAACACACTTGTGACATAGACCAATTTCGACTCAAAATGAACCTTAAACTAGCCTTTTTACGATTTTTAACGTTTTTGAACCTTCAAACTTTGTGTCCCGATTTGCCCCACTTCCCGTTGACCTAGAGTGCTCATATTTTGGCCTGATGCTAGTTTTATATGTACAAACAACCCCTGAAAATTTCAGGCAGATTAGTGAGGTCGATGCGAGATGGGTATGCTTTACTCGTGGACTCGCTCTTAAAGCACTTGTATTACAAAGTCATACCTTTCGACATTTACAATTTGGGGTTGACCAAACAAACGGAAGCTAAACTAAAGCGGCGAAAAAACGTTTCACTGAAAAGTCCTACTTAAAACTGTTCCTCGGAAATTGAAAATAAATTTGTTTGTAACTCGTTGCGAAACGCGATTTTTTCAGCACTCGTCGTATTGATTCAGTTCGACAGATCCAAGTTGGATAAGTGTGCGACCCGTGCTGAAAAAATCGTAATTTTGAAACTTGTTGCATAAACTACACCCAGAATTCAGAGTTGAGAGAATTGTTCCCTCAAAATTTATTGAGGGCTCAGGGCCAAAATCGGAAGAATAATGCTACCACCTCACACCATCAAAACAAATGTGTTCATTTGTTCATTTGGCCGTTTGGTTAAGTCGTAGTATTAGTCTGTCTAAGGTCTCTAGTTCGATTCTTGTGGCTGACACTTTTTGTTTTTTTTTGTTTTGTTTTGACGGATGAACTTTTTTTTGCAAGTGAACCTCGAGGGAATAATTCTCTCGCTCATCTCGAGCAGTGCTCCCTTTGCAAATTTTAGTTCTATGTATTAACTTCATAAAAAGCGGATCAACTTCTTTTGTTAGAAAAGTCGTTATGAAATATTTACTACTTATTTACTGCACGCTCTCTAAGTACATCAAATTTTCAGCAATACCATTGTTGGATCAAAGTCCTTGCGTACAACATTTGTCCAATGTTCTACCAAATAAGCCTTTAGAAAATGCTTTGACTTGGTCACTCCATAATTATCCTTCAACCGATGAAAACGTACATCTCCTTAAATTAACCATATGAGAATGGGCGCCCACCCCAAAATCCCAACCACAACCCACGCGATTAAAGTAAAATAAAAATATAATGCTCTTACTCATTGCCTTTCGAGCAGGGGGGCCACCGCCAAAGCCAAAAGGGTCAAATCATGGCGCATTGTGGTAGGTCAGAGCAGTTGCATTTTTCGCTCTCTCTGTTTTTTTTTGTTGTTGTTAAGAGCGAAATAAATTGAAATAAAATATGCAAACCCTGGAAGAGGAAGGGTTAGGGAAGGGGGAATATCCCCGCGAGGTAAATCAAAGTGCATCCGAAGAGAAACACCGAGAGAACTGATGAGATGAGAAGAGATGAAGGGAAACAGAAGAGGAGAGAAGCATAAATGCATTCAACCGAAGAGCAGCACGCTCCCCAAGTTAAGTGACCACAGCGAGATTCTGGATGGGGAAGCTGCGTTTCAGAGGGAAGGAAGGATTTTTTGGATGATTTTGAAAGTTTGTAATTTTCAGTAAATCTCAACTTTTCAATTTTTCAGCACAAAAAAATGGAATCAAACCTAATCAACTTTGTTCCAAATGGACTAAACCCAAGAAATCCCAAAGGTCTTCCGTGAAAATCCCGTCCGAAACATGATGAAAACGTAATCGCGCAAGCGGTGCACAAGATATGTTTTAATAACGACGACCTGCAGCAGCACGAGATCGGGATCCGGAGATGATGTGACTTCGCATGGCCCGGGGGAGGGAGGCTGAGCTTTTGCTGCGCAAACTGAAGCTGCATCGTGGGACCACCCCCTCTTTCCACTAGATTTGCCACGTTAACCCTCAAATACTCGAATTTATTTTTTAAAATAATTAAACTGTTCAACGACGGTTAAATTTAGAAATTTGGAATTTTTATTTAGTGATCCAAATTTTTTAAAAAGTTCAAGCAGTGATCAATCGAGGGTTAATGCAAGTGCATGTGAGAGCGTACGAGGTATCTTGATCGTAATCAAAAATCGAAGCTCACAAAAAGTTCACATTTTTCTGTTTCAGCTTAGAGGTCCATGTTATATATAAAACATGACCAGACCAGAGAACCTCGTGACGCGTTTTGGGGGGAACGGCACAGTTGCTGGTTGCAGACCAGTTTGCCACGATGATGCCCCCCTCAAATGTTGTTGCTGTTGTTGATGTGGTTGTGCACTGGGGGTTGAATTGAAATTTGTTGAACTTTTTTTTATTGAAAAATCAAATAAAACATTGGATCATTAAAACAAAGCTTAGTTGACTTTGAGATTCGGCCCAAAATGCAAGAGTGACAAGATAGCAAGAGTACGGCGAAATATAATATAGTTTTTTTAATGTAGTTTTTTAAAATGTTTTAATGGTAGTAGAGAACTGGGAACATCTACAAAGTAGGAGGCTGTTCAAGCACAAGCATGACTTTTTTCTAACTGGCAAATGAACTGTTTTATAATCAGTAGTATTTGTTCTTTTTTGTCTAGTTTTTGACATTTTTTGCTGGTAAATTGTGTATGTTTTTTAAGTTTTTGATCGGTTAGAAGAGGTTTTTCTTTTTTTACGGGTGACGAAGATAAATTTTCTGGCTTATTTTGAAATCATGCAGCTTTTCCTGGTCCAGCGAAAAAACATCTCTAATTCTAGCGAAGCTGATCCAACAAACAGAGCAAATTTTCACTAAACCAGAAGGTTTTCAAACGAATTGAACCATGAATTGTGGTTTTAGCAGAATGCATTACTATTGTATTCATAGAAAACAATGAAGACAGCTTCTGGATGGATACAACCGCATCGACTCCGTTAACAACTTCCATTCATAATTATAAAAAATGACGATCTCACCTTCAACTTTCTTAAGATTTCTTGACTTCACCTGCAGGTTCCAAAAATCACACATTTTTTATTCTTGCTAAAAAACAATTTTCATTGATCGATAACAATACTATCTACTTTTGGCGAACAGTAAATTGGTTCCATTTTGACAGTTCAAAATTGAGGCCGTTTTGCGAACTACTATTCAGCACACAGGTAGAGAATTACCAACATTTACTGACAATCACATGGGAATTTATTCGTAAACTATTACTAGGTCAATGCACATTTTGTTTAAATCTGTGTGCTCCGCTCCCCTTTCTTAATTTGATGCCAAAAAACTGTGAACTGTTATTTTTATGGTATTATGATTGTCTTTATTCAAACTTTATTTTATGATATGTTAAAATCTGTTCAATCTTTTTTAGTCTAGTAGTTTTAAGAGTTTTTTTTAATATTTTTTCAAACTTGACATGCGTGGCGAGCCAAATGTGCCTTTTTTTGTTTCATCAAACACTTGCTTAGCTAAAACACATAAATTTTGTGAAATAAATCGTAATTTGCGATTAGTAAAATTGTACTATTTAATCCTTTTACTATATTCATCAAGGAAAACTAAACATTTGTTTAAATTCACTCACAATAACATTGTATTTAGTAAGGCCGTTGCAAATATTTTTTGAAGATTTATGTCCGTCGACCCAGACCAAAGTCGAGGAGATTGGGGCGGGAAGGGGGGCGCAAAAAATAAAATAATATAAATATTGATATTAGGAACGATGGTTTCAACATTTGAATGAAAAAAGTGTTTTAAAATGCATTATAACCTGTCCAACTGATTTGTAATCATTTAATTTTCTGAAAAGTTCAACTTTTCAGCATCCATTTCAGTGCTGAAAAGTTGAACTTTTCAGCATTTGTATTGAATAATGTTTCTTTTCGATTTGGTAATTTGTTGTAGAGAAAAGAAGGCTGTTTCGTCGTTCAAAAATGACAGGAAAGTTAATGGTTTCAAGACGAAATTGAAAAAAAAATGTTCAAAACATCTTTTTGTGAAAAATTACCAATCATTTAATACTCATAATGTTACAAACTGAAACTTTGAGTAATTTTTCGTAAATATGTAGTTTTGTGAACATTTTGAGTATTTTCACATAAAGAATAGTTTTTATCGAACAAAATGAAACAAAAATGTATTTATAACGTCATGATTCGAAATCAGCTGGCAAAAAATCATGTAATAAGTTGTAAAAGTAGAAATATAATCAAGATGTAGTAGAAACGGTCAATTTTGAGAGAATGCATTTTTTTTTTTGCATGCAAAATATGTCTTTTCGAACCATTTTTCATCAGAATTTTAAAATTAAATTGAATTGTTGTGCTTCGATTCCCGGACACTGAAAAAAGCCTGATTCGAAATCCGGAATTCCGGACACTCCATTTTGATTATGAATCGCACAAATTTGGACTGAAACTTTAATTAATGGCATTCATTTGGTCCCAAATAGGCTTTTAGCATCAATACAATCAATGTTTTTGTATACAAAATTTGATAAGGTGCTCATATTTTGGCCAGATGCTAGTTTTATATGTACAAACAACCCCTGACGATTTCAGGCAGATTGGTGAGGTCCAAACGACGTCCCATACAAAGGGGTATGCCCTGTTCGTGGACTCGCTCTTAAGGAAATCAGAACAATAAATTTTTGCTTTGCCTTCTCGGTGCTTCGGAAGCATATGAAATATTTCAGCGAAACGTTTCACAGTTTTTGTAAACTCACATTTTTATTTTATTTGACTGTTTTGACATTGGCGTCCAAACATATTTGAAATGAAAGTGAAAATTTATGAAATAACACAGTTTTAACAATAATTATGCGATTTCATCTTCAAAAAAATGATTAAACAAGACGAGGTGTCCAGGTTTTGAAGCGTCCGGGAATTCGAATCATGACGTTATTTTTTGTTTTTTTTTTCTGGAGATTTCATTATAATGTTTAAAAAGTATCAAATAACCCCTAATATTTTGAAAACTCCGGTTTAAAATTTTTTTTCAACGCTTTGCATGACTCATAAAACTCTTTTGATCAATTGCCTTTATCAGCCCAACATAGGTCAATGTTTGAGTTTTAAGCTTATGCAATTAGTTCATAGTTTTGTGAAAAATAGAGAGCTATGTGCGATCAAAAAAGGTGACCAGGTTCCCCATTCTCCCCTAAGTCTACATGCTCAAACAACTGAATATGGGTCTTTTCACGCCAAATGGCACACCACTCGAAATGAAATTTCTCTGATAAAGCAATGGAGCTATTTGGTGAACTATCAGAACATGTAAGATTAGTGCTTTGAAACCTAATTGGATCACCGCCCCAAAGTTTTGCGATTTCCGTATTTTTTCAAAAAAACCTCTATTTTTAAATGGCCATATCTTGGAAACAAAAAATGACAGAGCAAAACTCGACAGCTATTTGCCAAAAAAAAACAACAACAAGCACATCATTCCTTGTTACCTGACTCCATCCGCCAACTCTGCATTCTACTCAAAATGCATCGCGTGGTAGGTAAGTTCTTCAATCCCCCTATTCGGCTGGAGCCTTCCTCACTCATAACCAACCATGGATGACATGTAATGTGATGGGTTTGGACACAAATTTCGTCTTATTTAGTTTAGATCTGGAATAAAAAAATACACGCATATCACTGAAGGGCTCATAACTTGAGACAGGGTTGCCAGATCTTCAATGTTTTGGACTCGTTGGAAAGGTTTTTCATTTACCAAACCAACGATCGTTTATATAAGTCTTATCTTATGAACTACTAATCGAAACTTGAAACAATTCAATAGGGATTATGGGACCTTAAACAAAGTCTGTCTGTTTGAACAAAATCGGGCCAGCCAGTGCTGGGAAACCGAGTGACAATTTAGTAACAAACATACATCCCTACTAGAGTGGATAATAGGAGCTGGCGTTTCGGGCGTCGTAAGGTGCGACGCATGTTATTTTTTTGCTGGGCCGATTTCTCGAAAAAAAAAAATCCAAACTTTGAAGGTCTGTACCGAGCTCCAGGGTGCTTCAATGTTATATATACCAAAAGATGCGCAAGAATCTGGCCTACATGCCAGTGATGTTGAAAATAAATACTTTATTGACCAAAGTGCCTCAAAAATTGTTATTTTTGAAAAAATCTTTTTTCACGTCCAATCAAGCTCATATTTGGGATTTGAGCTAAGTATGCCCGCCAAAAAAATATTTTTGTTACTCCCTAATCCGTACACACCTACTCACAGACGGACAGACATTTGTTCAGTTTTCGATTCTGAGTCGAAAGGAAGATGGGTCTGCGAGCTTTCTGTGAAAAGTTCATTTTTAGAGCAGGATTATACACAGCTAAAAAAGTAGTAATCCAGCTGCGTGTAAAATTCCTGGGTGTAAAATAAATATTGCATTATTTTATGCAATTTTATGTGATTTTACACCCTGAAACAAGTAGCCCATCAGTATGGGAAACCTACATGACTGAAATGTCAAGCTCATATATGCGTTTATCCTTTCAGCTCTTCATCGGTCTGATGACCGAGTGGGCTTAGGCACCAGTCCTTACTGTTGGTGCTGGGTTTGAATCCCGTCGGACGCAACTTTTTTTTTGTGTTTGCAAAAATTGTACATGCAGTGTGTAATATTAAGTGTTTATTTTGACGAAGGTGATGTGCATGCTTTGGCATGCGATTTTACCATCGGATTTTTTGCTGTGTAGCCTTACCTCAGTGAGGAAGGCAAACATCGTTATCTTAAGAGATTTCGATTCGCCCAACATGAGAAAAAATTATTGTTAGGAGGACAGGGGTAGGGGAGATGGGGGTAAGACGGCCACCCTAAGGGAGAAGTCTGATAAAATTTACACAACAGATTATTTTGATCTCAAATTACGTACATATTGTTCTACTACTAGTCCATTATAGAAATGACATAAATTAGTTGGTCTAAAAACCAATTTTCAATACTTTTCAGCAATTTTAAAAAATTATTGAAATCGTATATATATGAAATACGCGGGTAAGACGGCCACCCATGTGGGGTAAGACGGCCAGTGCTATAAATTAACTTAATAACTTTGCTAAATCCACCCAAACACCTACATGGTTGGTTCAACAGACTTCTCTGAACATCATAACTATTTTGGTTGAAAAAATCAGGTTTCAAATGTGAAGAAAAATGCTGTTTAAAAATTTCATATTTTGGCTCAGTGAATTTCATATTATTGAGACCACATTTTATGAAAAACTATGATTTTTACTACAAAACAAACACAATTTGATACAAAAAAAAATAGTTTGTGTATTTAGATTAGAATAAGCAAATCAAAATTATGTAAACAATATTAAATAAGCGATTTTTATGAAAAGTTTGATAGGATTTCATACTATTCAATGAGTTTTGCTATATCACAGTAAAGAATGTTGTCGAAACGGTAGTTAACAGCATTTTTATTAAATTTTGATAGTTTTATTGAAAATGCTTTTCCTTTATCTACAAATATGTCTTAATAGTCAAAAACCGTCAAAAATATAACCTATATCAAATAAAATCTACAAATTACGGGTGGCCGTCTTACCCCCGGAGGAGGTGGCCGTCTTGCCCCCAAATAAATTATTTTTTTAAACATTTTTTGTAAACAGTTCATCGCATTTTTTGAACTTTTTCGAGAGACATAATCTAGAGAAAACTTCAATTTAACGTGAAAAAATATTTGAAGACAGGAAAACATATTGTTATTTAACAAAAATGCCTAAGTTGTAATTCATCTAAATTACATCCAGTTTCAAGTTCAAAAATTGTTTCTTTATTTTGAGCTATTTTTATACTATTTCAAACAATATTTTTGGCAAAGGTGACTCCATATGCATTATTTAGCATGAGGAACAGTATTGCTAAACATTTTAGTAATATTCATTAGTATACTTATTAAAACAGTGGGGTGGCCGTCTTACCCCGCCTGGCCGTCTTACCCCCAGCTCCCCTAATATGCACCCCCTAAGGGAAAACTGTGATTTCTCAACCAATACAGCATTACTGTGGAAGAATTTTGTTCGATGTTCTGAAACAACTATTATTCTTCGTCAAATCTCAAAATTGTTCGAAAATATCAAATTTCTAAAAAAAATAATTCATTTCAAACAATCATGCGGGGCAATATGCACCGCAACATTGGGGCAAAATGCACCGGGTAAAAACAGTTTTCACTAGTCACCACTAGATGACACCGCAGTTTTTACAAAGGAGCTTCACAGCGATGCATTTTGCCCCGATCACGATTTCTGCAGAAAATTTAATTAAAAATGAATTTTTTCATGTTTTTTGACTAATCTTTTTACAGAATAATGAAAATTATGGTTTAGCAGTGTTAGCTTTCAATTTCTATGATTTTTTTCCAGCCTGAAAATTCTTCTAAATACCAAGAAAAGCAGTGCATTTTCCTGGGGTGCATAACCCTCTCCCTTCACGATGGTAGTATTATTCAAAATTTAATCGCTTGTTTATCGAGAAAATTGCATGCAAAGTTTTCAGTAAGGCTTTCTAGTCCCAACACATTCAATGTATGATTGATTTGTTTGCATCACATTCGCTATCTCTTTCTAGCAAAAGTTTTTGGTCAGGCAACTTCTAGCTGTTTTTTTTTTCGACTGACCGCTGTGACAGCTTGAGCTGGATCTTTGTTTGCATCAGACACTGTGACGAGAAGTACGTCATTTTAGGGTTAAACTATATTTTGTTACTGGGTTTGAGGCAAATCTGATGAAGCCATTCAATTCAGCGTCGAATTTTCTCATTTTTTTTTTTTTTTTTCATTTTGTGTTTCCAAGATATGGCCATTTGAAAAAAAAGATTCTTACATGTTTTGATAGTAGCAATAGCTCCACCAATATTGAGCTTGATCAGAAAAAAGTCGATTTCGAATTTGTACTTTTTTGTGTACAATTGAGACAAAATGACCCATATGGAACTAGTGGAATCGTTTCAAAATTAATTAATTCGAAAAACCTTGTATTGATCGTAATTATGTCAAACGATTGAGCTACCTAGTTAAAAATCCCAAGTTTATCAATAGTAATTTCTGAAAAGTATTCGACAATATAATTAATTTGGAAGAGATCTCTGAGTAATTAATGGTATTTAATCAATAAATCATGTTCCCTAGCTAAACTAAGCATTCACTCCTGAACCGAATAACTTAAAAATCAGCTATGAAAAAAAAACTTTAGAGCCGGAAGGATCGCAACGGATCCGCGAAAGCGTGTCTTACTGGATGGTGTGCATCGATCTAAGATCCACGACGACGACGACTACAAACTCGACAACGACGTTGAAAACGGACTCCAAGATATGAGAGGCCCCATCATCATCCTCGGGGGGCAAACGGGCACTCGTACGCACGATTTTTCGCGACCAGACCACTACATTCTAGGTTAGGTTTCAGATTCCGCGTGGAGGGCGTGAGATTGTGGATGCAGATTAATGATAGCTGGAAACAGTTGAGGCTTTTGCAAGAGAGAGCTTGTGTCATTCAACTGAAGAAAGTCTGATCTATTTTCAGCTTTAGAGTTGGGTCAATACTTAACCTGAGGGATTCTCGTTGCAATGTTGCAAAGTTGGGTTGGACAGAGAAAAGGTCACCTCCTCGACGAAGCTAGATCAGTAGCCTACAGCTTCCTCGCGACGTGTCCGCCCTAGTCCGACGCTCATAAACTAGCCAGGTTCACAACCGTGAAGAAGATCGCTCCGTGATCACAGGGACGTGGCTCGCCCGAAGGCCAATGACCTGCAAAAAGTGACCATATGGGTATTGATTTGGCGGACCTTCTGCTCTCCGCTTCAGTTGCAAATATTTCGACTGTTTTTTTTTTGTTTGTTGTTGGTGCTTTCTTTCACCGCGGGATCCCTTCCAGCGTAAAATGATCAACAGTTGTTCCTGAATACAAAAACAAAAACTGACCGACTCGTGCGGCCTGTTGCACTCTTCAAACCCCTTGGACGCGGAAAAAGAGGAGCCTGATTGAAGGCGAGCGCGCGCGATCGCGAACTTCCCGAAACTTGAAAAAAGGGATCGAGTTCATTGAACTTTAGCGATGGTTAAGCGATGGTGGTGGCGGCGCTAGAAGCCCTCCGGTGGTGATCGTTCAAACTGATTCAGACTGGCTTGAGCGGACTGCGGAGTGGGGAAAGAAAAAAGAGAAAGAAGAAAGAGAAAAGGAAAAGGGAAAAAGAGAGGAAGTTTGGGGAACATTAAGAACGAGGGCCGTTTTTTTGGGTTCGGAAATTTTCGGAAGGTTCAATTTTTGGGAGAGGAAAATTTTGGCAAACGAGTCCCGAGGGAGAAGGCAAGGGCACGTGCGTGCTGGATTCGTTTAAGGGGAGCCACCAGACATTTGGTGGCTGAACTGTTGCAGTTTTTTTTTGTTGCGATTGCACCTTGTTTATTTTTGATGTACGTTAGATTTGGCAATTTGAAGGAATAGTATTGGGAAACTCAATAATATTTCTAAATAAATCGTTCACTGACAGAACTGAATACATTACTTTATAAATGGTTTTCAGTTGAATAAAGTTCAATTTTCACTGAAATTTTGAAGTTTCTTGAAAAAATCGCTCCCTTATTTTTCAGGCCGGTTAAAACCCAAAAAATGATTTAGCGAAAGGACGATTTAACAACATAAATAAATAAGTTAATTTTAAATACAAATCCTACAAGAACAAAATGTTCTCACGGCGTGTTTTCTAGAACAACCATATCAGGAAAAAATAGTCATCGCTACTTTCAAATGTGTTCTTAAGAACGAAATGTTTCATCGGGAAATTTCTGAGATATCTCTATTTTAAGTTTTTTTGTTTAAAATTCCTTTATTATTTATTGGAAACTTTATACCAACAGTTAAAAATTATCAAATGATGTGTTTCATGGATCATTTACACATCAAAATGTTTGCACATTTTGATGATTAAAACAAGAAAAAACTTTGTAGAAGGTTGCAAACCGCTAAACATTTTGGAAATTATTTTTTGTCTAAGTTTTTGAATATATGGGATTAATTCAGAAATTAACATCAAAAACAGTGTAAAAATGTATTTTTTACAAGAATTTTTTTTTTTAATTGAAAATTTGATAGTTGCATATTTTTTGTGTACATATATCATGTGTCTACTCTGATTTAGCTTGTTCAACCGAAACTTTGGCAGGTTTGTGATTGTTAATGGTATTATTGAATTTTAATGAATAAATTTGATAATTTCTTAAGCAAACATTAACCAAGAACATAATATACAAATATGATTTGAAATCGAAAATGTACTACATATTACTGTATGAAGCTTTAGATGTCATATTTTCATGATTATTACATAAAGATAAAATTTTATAAAATGTTTTCTGTAGAAAATGCACTTAAAAGTAGCAATAAAACTCGAGTCTTCCAATTCAGAATTCTGAAAACACCGTCGCAAACATTTATTTTTGTTTGAACACAAAAAACTAACAAAAAAAATCTAACAGAAACTTTCTTTCCAAACAAAACATGAACAAAAATCTAGACATATATATTTTTTTAAGATGAGATTGAAGATGAGAGTCTTATAAACTTCTAAAAAATTGCTAATTCCTTGATCATTTAATACAAAAAAACTGAAACAATCATTTCATACTAATGAAAAGTATTTCTCCTAAAGCTAGCAACAGTAATTTGCAGTATAATTTCGAGTATAAAATTTTTTTTGTATCCATGCAACTAGTTAGTGTTTGATTAAGGAAATATGATAATTATTCATAAAAATCTTGTAATACCCTATCAATCTCAAACCTGTAGAAATTTCGGTTGTATCAACTAAATCTAAGCTGAATCAGAGCAGACCGGTGTTATTTGTACACAACAATTATGTTATAATCTATTTGTTCTTGTAAAAATAATATTTCAATACGGTTTTATTATTTTTTTTTCTTTTTTTTTTTTTTAAAGGTATTCAAACTGACAAACGTTGAAAAAAATAATTACAAAATTAGCAATCGTGGCCTAAAACACCAAGGTGGATAACTCCCTCAATTGATCCTCGTTACGTTCCAACCCCTTGTTTACACACTTTTCTCAATTACCCATCCTTGAAAACTCTTCCACAACTCTTCCTAACCTCATCTTCGTCCTTCAGCCCCCCAAAGCTAAATTACATCACCTTTCCGTGTTTTTTTTTCTTATTTCGCAACAAGAAGTTACGCACGAGCCCACTTCCGAGCCATCACCACCTGTTGAGCGTACGACTCCTTCGAAAAAAAAAAACAAACCACCAACAAAAAGTTAAATTCGGCTACTCCGGAAGACGACCCTGCGCCTCGAGGGCCATACGGGGCCGGTTCACACGCACTTTCTACCTTGAACACGAACAATCCATGGTGGACATGGCCTCCGTCAACGGAAGAGCGCTGATGGACTCCGACCATCTGATGTCCAACGCCAAATTGGGCACGTGCTTTCTTCCACCGGTCGGGCCACGTAATAGGGGAAGGGCCCCTATTTTCAACCTGCAGGTGTATCTTATTTTGACCTTTTTTAAATTCAAATAAGGCTGAAAAAAGGAACGCCGACCTTATCTCGATTACACAATACTTTTGGCAACGCGCTCGCAAAAAGGACCGCTGGCCGCGAAACCTGGGGTCCTAGGATTGACGGGTTAATTGCAATCAAGATTATTGACCTTCACCGGTGGAAGGGGCAGACCGCGCGCAAGGGTCAGTTGGGCCGAAACTCGGCAATGTTGGCCAAGAGTGCAGTGACCTGCATTATGAAGAGAATTTCGCGTGGAAATTACTGACGTTCTATTGTTACGTAACCATTAGATCGAAGAGGCAGTTTGATGCGAAAAATTACACAGGGCGACAAAATTTTGTCATAAGTTTCCGTGTTTCCAACTAATTGAAACAAACAAAAAAAATATGTCCACGCCAAAGATTATCTTCTAAACATATATGTTAAGGACCATCCATAAACCACGTGAAAACTTTTTTGGAGATCTCAAACCCCAACTCCCCCCCCCCCCCATCGTGAACAATTTCGATACAAATAAAATCTTGACTGACTGCCACCAGTATTATGATGAGTGATAGAAAAACCTATCATTTAATGATTCCTGCACCAAAATATTAAAGATTATTGCGACCTTCACATTAGCTGGATACATCTCTTCTATAATCTCGCGATTGCCAGCAAGAGCATTCACTTTCTATCATTCCTTCTTTATCTCTCGTTCGCAAACAGTCGCCGAAGATTCTTTTGTTTTCTCAGAAACCCATATTGAAAGAACGCAAGAGTGAGGTTAGGAATCGATCACGCATTACGTTTAACTGCGTTGGCAAAATTTGTTTCGAGGTGGCTTTTGTGGTTACGATCTGACACTGAACACTGACTGCCACTAATGTTAGATGACAATTATAAAGAGGCTTTTTTATAAAAATCAAACGAAAAATGATAATCATCAAAATTTAACGAAATTGTTCGAATCAGGAAGCAACAGTTTTTTTTTCAATTTCAAAGCTACTGTAGACAAAGATTTTTATTTTTTCTAAAACTCACTAACAAGAAGTTCCTAACTTTTGTGCATGAAAATTAAAATGGTCCAATTTTACAATGTTGTCCCGTCACACTATATTATTGTTGACTCTAACTTTAAGTTTACCATTGTTTTCTGGAGTGATTCTGATAAGAAATTAAATGTACCTACTTTTCAAATTTGAAAAACATGTTTGTATTTTTTATAAAAGTTTTTTTTCATTTTTTTATAAGACTTGAATGTTACAAGCAAAAATAGTGAAATCAAGTTTACAAAATAAGTTTTATAAAACTTCAGGTTCACGAAATCTTTGAAACCATATAACTAGTGTTGTTTGCTGACCGTTAATTTTTTTTAAATTCCTTTTCTTCTTATTTTTAAACCATCTGTTTTCTCAAACAGAAATTTGTGGTGTAAATGTACGCACTAAAACACATTGTGGTATGCACAATATTCAAACCCATTGGATAACTTTTTTTCTGATAGAATTGGATAAAAATCACTGAAAAATAGTATTTCTGCCAAAATCAGACCAAAAAATAAAAAATAAGCTTAAAAGTAAGGTATATATACTTTAAAAATTGAACTTCAACTAAGAGTACTACTTAGCTCAGGCTAATCGAATCACCATTCATTTATCTTTATTTGGGGTGATAAAACAACCTTCAATTAAAAATTAAATGAAAATCAACTTATACAGGGTGACCACTCAAATTCCATTTTCAAATTCTCGACTTTTCCAGAAACTCAAATAATAGGCATTTCGTATCTATAGAATGTTTTCAAACAGTATTTCAACTATCGAAAAACAATCTGAATTTATTATAACAAATCAAACTATTGACAATTTTCGTAAAATCAGAAAGTTAACACTAAATTGCTAGAGAAAACATTAAAAATGGAAGCACTAATTATTTGTTTTCAAAAGTAGAAACATAAACAATAAATCTTTGAAAAATAACCGAAAGTTTGAAAATACTTATAAATTAAATGTTTATTTTTAAAATTGGTAAACGTATATTTTTTGATACTTCGTTTAAACTGGAAATGGCAAAACCTCAAAGATTACTGAAGAACAATTCCAGCTCAAATCAGGATTTTTTTGGTACTTTTGTACCCGACCCTCTCCGATTTCAATGAAACTTCTTAGTATTTAAATATTTTTGTATTTTATAATTTAAAAATTACTCTATCTCGAAGCCGTTGCATAGTACCAAAAAGTGGTCAGAGACATACTTATAGGAATTGGACGAGCTTTCCGGTAAAAATATTTTCGAGACTGAAAAATCAAGTCTGTAATATAGAAATTGCCAAAAACCACCAAAAAACCTATTTTTTAAACATTTTCATTTTTAAAACCGCTGTATCTTCACAAGGATTGGACATAGAACAATGGTCAATATGAAGACTTTTATGTAAAGTTGTCTGGGGAATCGATTTCCACTATCAGATTCTGAAAATTTAGACCACTTTAAAAAAAAACAATTTCAGTAAATTATTTTTGTATTTTTTAGGAGAGACATACCATCCTGCATTTTTCGTGAGTCATTTTGTAACATCGTAGGCTATTTTCTCAAAAAATTTGAACGAAAAAAAATCGTGACATCACCTTTAAATTTAACTTTCAAACATAAAAATTGAAAAATCTCATCGAAGTGGCGTGTATTTTTATTTCAGTGTATTTTTACCGTAAAGCTCGTCTTATTTCCCACAAGTTTGTACTTGACCACTATTTGGTACGATGCAACGGTTTCGAGATACAGTAATTTTTAAAATTATAAAATACACAAATATTTCAATAACCTTCGCCCTTCTCAAATGTTATTTTCGAGTACAATTGGCTCCATATACACAAAAATGGCTTATATAGGCCTAAGATAACATGTCTAAAAAGTTTCATTGAAATCGGAGAGGGTCGGGTACAAAATTACCAAAAAAATTCTTGATTTGAGCTGGAATTGCTCTGAATATAAAATGTAATTTTAAATTTTGGTTTCATTTAAATCATAGAACGCTTAAATTATGATTACTGTAATTTTTCTTTCAAAGAATTTAGAAAATATTAGTGAGAATTTCAGATTCATATGTTTCCATGTTTTATTTCTCATTTAATATGAAATGTTTGAAGAGAAAAAATATATTTGAGCAACTCTCTACGAAATCGGCCGATTTCGACCGTTTTTATGTTTTGTATTTTTTATTTGGCTCAAACTTTGTGGGGACCTTCCCTATGACCAAAGAAGCTATTTTGTGTCACCCATACAAGTCTACAATTTTGGGAGCTGTCCACACAAAAATGTTACGTACATATTCAAACAGCTGTAACTTTTGAGTGAATTTTCTGATCGATTTGGTATCTTGGGCAAAGTTGTAGGTATTGTTGAGGACTATTGAGAAAAAAAATAGATGCACGGAAAAAAAATTGCGGATTTTTTATAAACTTTTTTTTCACAAAATCTCAATTTCCCAAAATATGTATTTTTTGATTTTAGAGATTTTTGATATGTTTTAGGGGACAAAAACCCGCAACTTTTGAGCCATAGAGAAACATGGTCAAAACATCTGCCACCAAGTTATACATTTTTGAAAAATAGTGATTTATGGAAAAAATCGAAATTTTATGCAAAAACAGATTTGACATATTTTTTAAATGTAAAATTGCATTTCCAAACAAAAAGTACTCTACAGATTTTTTTTAATCAAGGGCTCAGAATATAGCCATCTAAAGTTTGATTCTAGCGAATTATTTGCAGATTTTCGATTTTTTTAAATAGTAGCCGAAGACACCATTTTGATCCGAAAATTCACTCAAAAGTTACAGATTTCTGAATATTTACGTACCATTTTTGTAAAGACAGCAGCTAAAATTGTATGGAAACTTGTATGGGTGAACCAATGACACAAAATAGCTTCTTTGGTCATAGGGAAGGCCCCTACAAAGTTTGATCCATTTAAAAAATAAAATCAAATTCCGGTTTTGATAGAGAGTTGCTCAGCGTGTTCAAAATTAGTTGAAAACGCGATTTTCGAGCAAATAATACTTTTTAGACGGTTTAAGATCAGTTTTGAGGTCGCTGTATCATTATATTGGTTTGCAAATTGGAATGGTATAAAAAATTACAATATTTTAATACAAATTCCATAAAAAAATAAATGAAGTGTGCAAAGTATGGATACAACCAATCAGTTCCAACTTTAAGGGGGTTTGTTCCAAAAGGCACAAAAAAAAACAATGTTCCTGTTTGATTAGATCATTTTGAAAATATTCCATAAAACGACGAGCTTGTTTAGGTTTAACCTTTTTCAAATACTGTGATTCAATACACCTATTTATGTTTGAAAAAGCGAAACTGTTTTTGAATTTCAAATTGTCTAAACTGCACCTTAAACAAGTTTTAGACATTTGATTAATTTTGGGTTCAAGTGACTGAAATTTTTAAAACAATGGTTGCTAGAACTGTTGTTCAACAAGTTTGCTACCTGGGATTTAACTCCGGTTTCAAGGTAAAAGTGACCATTTCACAAAAGAGCAACGGGAAATGGCCAATTTCCCAAGAGGTGGTCTTTCCCGCGTTTAATTCCGATCAAATCCAAGCAGATTCAACCACCCAGCGAATTAAAAGCAGAAAAAGACCTCCCCAACCTTTAAGACTCGCCGCACTCTGCCTCCAAATCTAGCCCCGTGGGGTCAAACCTCACACACGACGACGCCGCCAAAGTCCGCGCTCCAGATTGCTCACCTCTGCTTCCACTTTGGGATCTAGCCGAAGAAGAGGGGGGGGGCGGGGATCTGAGCTGTGTCCTGCTCGAGACTCGAAGATTATACTTTATTATCTCGTCAGTAATCTTCTTTTCGCACAACGTTGACCCTTTGGATGGAGTTTTTTTTTTATTCCAGAAGATGCGCCTTGGAACTATATCGAAAGGTAAGACCATGATGATGACGACGACGGAGCTTTAATTCGTAGTGTGGTGGGTCTAGACGCGAACTATTTTCGAAGATGCTCGGAAATCTTGGACAGACGAGAACATGGGCGTTGGATTCTCCTGAAAAAGTTTTAAAAATATTGTAATTCAAGTTAAATTTAAGTTAAAAGAAGTGGAAAATTCATATTTTTTTCAAAATTTAATTTCTAATTTTTTTCTATCTTTGAAAACTCAAACACCCAACGCCCTAGTGTCCGATGCAACGTCAACGACTCACTTTGGGAAGGAGTCCACGATCGTCTATACACGAGCCCGCCAACCGACTTCCACGCGAGGTCCACGCGAGAGGTCAAAACGACTCTGGCAATGAAATTGATCCCCTTCGGTTGCGCTGTCGACCTGCTGCCTGCCCTTTCTCCTGGATATCGCAGAAGGAGAAAAACAGATCGGTGGGGGAGTGAGCAGGACTTGGGGACCCCACTTTGGGGTCTACGTCTGTCTCTCCCTCGTAGAACGTGAGTTCCGCGGCGCGATTCGACGGGACGAGACCCTAGCGAAAATCGTGCGTTAAATTTTATCTCACGATTCGCGAGCGTCGTTTTTTCGCGATTTTTTTCGTTGAGGTTGGTTTCATTGAAAGTTCTTTGGGAAATTGAGGAGGGATTCTAGTTTCGCTTTATTGATCATTCAAATAGTTTTTCATGTTGCGTTATTTTTTTTTATTTCAGAACCCGAGCATGGGTGAATAACAAGGGAAATGCGTAACACGGCGTGTTTTCTGGGCAGTCTTAAGGAGAAAAAATAGTCATCGCTACTTTCAAATACGAAATTTTCTCAGTTTTCCAATGCTTCTAAGAGCGAAATGATTCATCGAGAAATTTCTATGATATCTATTTTTTAAGTATTTTGTTCTAAATTCCTTTATAATTTATTGGAAACCTGTATAAATAACAGTTTGTGAAACTGGTCAAATGATGTGTTTTTTTGTGACATTTACTCATCAAAATGTGCAAAATAAGACAAGAAACAACTTTGTAGAAGGTTGCAAAACGTCAAACATTTTTAATATTTAGTTAAACCGAGTTTTTGAATATATGGGATTTATTCATAAATGAAAATTATAAAACCTTCACCTTCACCTTCAACAATTTTTGTGTACAAATATCACGTGTCTGCTCTTATTGAGCTGATACAATCGATTTTTTGCTGGTTTGAGATTGTTAAGTTTATTAATGGATTTTTATGAATAAATATGATACTTCTTAAAGCATACATAAACCGGGAACAAAGATCCAAAAGATGATTTAAAATCGAAAATGTACTACCAATAACTGTTGCAAGGTTCAAAAGTCATATTCTCATGTGTATGAAAAAACGAAAAAAAAAGGTTTTACTGTTGAAATGCATTAAAATGTAGGAGTTAAATTTGTGTGTTTTAACCCTAAATGTTAAAAATACTGCCACATACATTTTTTGGTTTAAACAAAAATAAAATATAATTTAACAGAAAAAATCAAACAGAGGCTTCCATTCTTAACTATTTCAACAAAAATCAAAGTATTTTTAAAACGTTTTAAAAAGATAAGATCATACTTCTATAATATTACTGATTCCTTGATCATTTCATGCAAAATAAAAATTATAAAAATCATTTCATACTCATGAAAAGTTTTTCTCCTGAAGCTCGCCACAGTAATTAACAGTTCAATTTTGAGTATATAACATGTTTTGTATACATGCAAATGATTAATGTTTGGTTGAGGAAATATGATTTTTTTTCATAAAAATCTAGTGATATTCTAACTAATCTCAAACTTGCAACATAAAAATCAGTTTTATCAGCTTAATTCAAGCTAAATCCGAGCATAAACGTGATATTCGTAGACAAAAATTATGTTATTATCTTTTAATTATTGTGAAAAAATATTTTTTAATACGGTTTTATGATTTTCATTTCTGAATAAATCTCATATATTCAAAAACTTGGTTAAACTTAATTTTAAAAATATTTAGCGATTTGCAACCTTCTCCGAAGTTGTTTCTTGCCTTATCTTGCCCATTTTGATGAGTAAATGATACATGAAAAACATCATTTGACATGTTTCCAGAATAGTTATTACAAAGTTTACAATAAATAATACATAAATTTAAAACAAAGAACTTAAAAAATAGATATCTCAGAAATTTCCCGATGAAACATTTCGCTCTTAGAAGCATTGGAATGCTAAGAAAATTTCCTATAAGACACATTTGACAGTAATGATGACTATTGTTTTTTAAATGTTTGTTCTAGAAAACACGCCGTGCGTAAAATACCTTACTCTGGTATCAATACCGAATTTTGGCATTCCTGGACCCTTTGAAATTTGTCTTAAGGATTATGCAAGAGCAAAATGTGGTATCATACCAATTTATGGTAATGTTTTCATATTGCAAAATTGCAGAATTTGTCAATGGTCGGACACCACATTTTGGTATTCTTTTGGTATTACAGTGTTTTATCAAATTCCTCTGAAACTATGGGAAAATTTTGACCAATTTTGACAAAATAATTAATTTTGCGCTAAAATGATGTCTCAAAGCGAATGCTTTCATTGAAAACCGGAAATTTTAAACTTGATTTTAAACATTTTTGATATAGGGTATTTTAACCATTAATGGACCCCCTAATAGAGCCGACGCGAATTTTTCTAAATTTTTCAATATTTTAAGGGGTTACATATATGTAAATCAGCAAAAATGTCAGAGGTTGGTTAGAGCACACACTTAAACTTTTTTCAAAATCTGTTTTGAGGGCATCAAAAAATAAATTTTAATCTATTATCAAAACAAATTTTAAGACATTTGGTTGTATCATTGCCGAGATATAGCTATTTGAAGTTAGCAGTTTCAAAAAACGGGTGCCACGATATCTCAACACTGCCTTGACCAAATCTGTTCAAAATTTTGTGCATGACGAAGGCCGATTTAAAAAAAAATGTTTTGAAAAAAGATAAAAATATTTTTGTGTTTTTCATATAAAAAATCGTCAGTTTTTGATTTTTGTGATTTTTTAAAAAGCGAAATTTCAAAATCGGGCTTCGTCATGCACACGGGTTATGTCTTGAGAGTCTTCATCTCAAATTTCAGCCAAATTGGTCTATCCAATCTCGAGATATCGTGGCACCCGTATATCAACTCGGTGTTTCGAGAAAAACGCTCAGAAAGTTTGACAGTCCACTTTGCGCACGGCAAAATGATGAGCTTAAAATCGTCTCTAACTCAGTTTAATCATGGAATATCTTCATGAAAGTTTCAGAAGTGATTAAAAATCATGTTTATAGTGGATTCAATAAATTTTCTGTAATATGAAATTTTGTGATTTTCTACATGTATGCAACCCCTTGAGCACTTTTTTATAACCCTTGTACAAAACAATGAAATCTGAAGTCTTTTGAACAATTTTGACTATTTATTTCATCAGTAATTTGTTTTTCAGCAGAAAAATAGCCATTTGAAAAAAAATGTTTTTTTGCCTGTTATGGACCCCCTTTTCCTATAGTGGACCCGGGTCCATAATCCGATTGTGGACCCGGGTCCACTATAGGAAAACTATTATTTTTATACCAAATTTAACCGATATTTGGTGTTTTGATGCATGGTGGAGGTCTTATGATAGATTTAATGAATAAAAGATGGATTTTCTATCATAAACAAATATGTTTTGTTTACAAATTTGGCTTAAAACAAAAAAAACCTAACAGACATTTAAACACATTTATGTCCGAAAAAGATCAAAGAAAACGTTTCAAAAACAACTGTAAACATTAAAATGATTTAAAAAAGTTATTTTGATGCACATTTTTCATATTTATTACATAAATAGTTGACCTAAACAAAACAATAGATTTGTTTACAGTTGCTGATAAAACTACGCAATGCGTAGTACGCATGTTTATTTTCAAAAAATGTTTTGTTATTGATTTATATTTCTAAAATATGATTTCAAACATTGATTATGATGCTTCAGTTAAGTACAATTAACTATAGTTTGTTATCAATTATGATTTCTTACGACTTCAGCATTTTTGATATTTTTAACATGAAAACAGCTATATTTAAACTCATATTTAAAAAAAATACAATTAGGTTGAGTACAACAAGCATTATCTGTATGTTTAAGAGAAACTTTTGCTTAAAAACACAGTTTTCTTCATTTTTGAAGGTTAAATTAACAGGGGGCCACTTTTGGAAAAGTTAGGATTTTCGTTGTCCAATATTGGAATTTTTGCTTGGAAATGAGCAATTATTTGTTTTATTTTAGTATAGTTCCTTAAATTTACATTATTTCGACTTACTGAAGTTAAAGAACCAGTCAAAAAATGATTGGATTGTTGATTCAATCATAAAATATAAATGCAGTTTTGTTGTGAAAATGCTAGTGGCCATGGCTGATTTCAGATGTCGAACTCAAAACACTTATTTTGGTCAAAAGGACAATTCAATGTCAGTCAACATTGTTTCAAATGATGCTGAACATGCCAAATAAAAGATTTGCAGTTAATAACACGCTTGGAATTGGGATTTTATTGATTTTTTCATCAAAAACCCTTCAGAGGGTCCACTATAGGAAAGGGGTCCACAAATGGATAACGTACCCTACCCCCTATAGAAATGATTTGACATTGTGAAAAATTGTCTAAGTCAGGATGACACATTTTGGTATTATTTTGGTATTGACGTGTTCCATCAAATGCCTCTGAAACTAAGGGATTTTTTTTAAATTTTGACGAGTTAATTATTTTGCCCTATAATGACTTGAAACCCAAAAATGTTAAAGCTGATTTTCAAAATTTTTGATATACCCACTGAGGCTTTTTTTTGAATCGTAGAAATTTCTCTAAGTCGGGAAAACCATTTACTATGAAAAACAAGTCAATCAACAGATTACTGATTTTTGGTGAATTTCAATCCAATCACATTTTAATAACACTTATTTTTCAATCTTGTTATTTTTCAGAAGCTTCAAGAACATTAAGCACAAGCCGTTCATCTATGACAAATGTATTCGATGTGGTGAAAAATATCACTAAGACCAACATGGAATCATCAGGTGAGTAGATTTGGCTGTTGCATATGGTTCATTTCCGTTTTCTCGCTAACTGCAACTGCTGCACTAAAAAATGGCATGAAAATACCAAATTTTGGTATTACTTGTGCAAAAACCAGCGACCAAAATGTGCTCTTTGTTGCCTAGTAACTGATGGTAAAATAAAACCATGGTAATACCAAGTTTTGGTATTCAAGCAATGTTCAAAAATTCAAAAGACCTCAACTTGGTATTGAAATGGTTTTATTTTGAGGTATTATTTTACCCTTGGGCACATTTTGGTCCCTGTTATTTGCCCAAGTAATACAAAAATTTGGTATTCCTGTGTTATTAACCCCTGCTCGGGAAGGTGTACAAAAATTGGCACTAATTCTTGACTTATTCTCGTTTTAATCCTTCTTGCACCTTTTAACCGGAACATCTGTTTACTATAAAAAAAACACTACTTGTTTTCAGCATTTTTATCTACATTTATTTAGGACTTGGAAATCGAACAACTTTTTTCCTCAATTTGGTTTCAAATGACTCGTTTGCAACTCCGAATAATTTTTCACAATTTTTAAACTTTATAAGCCCCGGAACTAGCAGTCCGACAACCAAACAATAAAAACTTTGTAAAAAAAATCACAGCTTTTCTAAAATATTTTCAACAGAGGTGCTATTCTCATGATGAGGAAAAATTTAACATTTTTCAATAAGGCCGATGCAAATATTTTTTAGAGTTGTTGTCTTTCGGCTCTGGCCGGAGTCAAGGGGGTACAAAAATACAAAAAAAATATATATATACAAAAAATGAAATACTAAGCCATAGTCTCAAAAAGTGCTTGAATTTTTCAGACAATTTTCTAAAATACTGCCTATTTTTGAACTTTTAATAATTGAGAATTTTGAAAATTTAACTCATAATGCAAAAATAGATTTTTTTTTGCAAAAATAGATAAAAAAATTATTGGAACAAATTCCATATAACTGTTTTTTCTGCAAATTCCAATCATAACCTTCAACCGGAGATATCAAAGCGATCATAAAATCCCTTCTCAGGATATCAATTTTGGAATATTCCTCAAACTATTGTGTAGGTTTCTGATATATAAAATAAAAAAAATAGTATATTTGTTGGTCATTTCAAAAATTAGGCTATAATTCTATAACTTTGAAATAATTTTTATGTTATATAAATAAGTAATTCTCCGCCAACTCACACAGCAGTTGCCCCGACCCCTCTTCGATTTGCGTGAAACTTTGTCCTAAGGGGTAACTTTTGTCCCTGATCACGAATCTGAGGTCCGTTTTTGATATCTCGTGACGGAGGGCGGTACCCCATTTTTGCCAAACGAGGTGTTTTTAATTTGCAGCCTGAAACGGTGATGATATAAATTTTGTGTCGGGACTTTTAGACGCCCGATTTTGGCGTCTCAGTTTAAAAACGTATTTTCCGATTTTAAAAATTCTCCCATTTTCCGTTACTTTAAAAATTTTGGAACATGTCATTTTATGGGAAATTTAATGTACTTTTCGAATCTACATTGTCCCAGAAGGGTCATTTTTTCATTTAGAACAAAATTTTTCATTTTAAATTTCGTGTTTTTTCTAATTTTGCAGGGTTATTTTTTAGAGTGTAACAATGTTCTACAAAGTTGTAGAGCAGACAATTACAAAAATTTTGATATACAGACAAAAGGGGGTTGCTTATAAACATCACGAGTTATCGCGATTTTACGAAAAAAAGTTTTGAAAAAGTTGGTCGTCATCGATCATGGCCATTCCTGGTCACCCGCGACAGACACGGACGACGAAACAAAGAGAAACGCAAAATGTAACTTTTTCAAAACTTTTTTTCGTAAAATCGCGATAACTCGTGATGTTTGTAAGCAAACTCCTTATATCTATGCATCAAAATTTTTGTAATTGTCTGCTCTACAACTTTGTAGAACATTGTTACACGCTAAAAAATAACCCTGCAAAGTAAGAAAAAACACGAAATTTTAAAATGAAAATTTTTGTTCTAAATGAAAAAATGACCCTTCTGGGACAATGTAGATTCGAAAAGTACATTAAATTTCCCATAAAATGACATGTTCCAAAAATTTTACAGTCGAGTAACGGAAAATGGGAGAATTTTAAAACTTTTTAGTGTTTTTTTCGATGAAAAATACGTTTTTCGGAATTCTAAGTACGCCATCAAATCGGGCATCTAATTTACATAAAAGTCCCTTTGACACCAAATTTCTATCTCATCACCGTTTCAGGCTGCAAATTGTTGAAAAACACCTCTTTTTTCGCATGTTCAAAAATGGAAGGGGTCGTACCGCCCCTCCGTCACGAGATATCAAAAAACGGACCTCGGTTTCGTGATTAGGGACAAAAGTTACCCCTTAGGACAAAGTTTTACGCAAATCGAAGAGGGCTCGGGGCAACTGCTGTGTGAGTTGGCGGAGAATTACCCAGGTATGGATATGGACTACACTGAAAAAAAATGATACACGGTAAAATTTTTTTTGATGATTTTTAATTTAACTTTTTGTCACTTAAGCTTGATTTGCAAAAAAACACTATTTTTATTTTTTTTATATTGTTTAGGAGACTTATGTCTCCTAAACCATATAAAAAAATAAAAATAGTGTTTTTTTTGCAAATCAAGCTTAAGTGACAAAAAGTTAAATTAAAAATCATCAAAAAAAATTGCCAACTTTTCAGAAATTTCCAGGTTGTGCAAAAAATCTTTGACTGAGTTATAAATTTTTGAATTAATACAGATTTTTTCAAAAAATTGAAATATTGGTCGCAAAAATTTTTCAACTTAATTTTTCGATGTAAAATCCAATTTGCAATCAAAAAATACTTCAGAGAAATTTTGATAAAGCCATATTTAGAATGTTTGTTTTTAAATAATCACAGTTTTCCATTTTTTTAAATTAGTGCACATGTTTGCCCACTTTTCAAAAAAAATATTTTTGAAAAGCTGAGAAAATTCTCTTTATTTTGCTTTTTTGAACTTTGTTGATATGACCTATAGTTGCTGAGATGTTGCCTTGCAAATGTTTAAAAAGCAGGATGTTCTCTAAGTCTTCTAACGTCAATATCTCAGCAACTAATGGTCCGATTTTCAATGATATAATATGAAACATTCGTAAAATTTTCCGATCTTTCCGAAAACAATACTTTTAAAATTTTCAAATCAAGACCAACATTTCAAAAGGGCCAAATATTTTTTTCGAAAAGATCGGAAATTTTACAAATATTTCATATTTTTACAATAAGTTGCTGAGATATCGACGTTAGAAAATGGTGGGTTGTTTGGGTGAGACTTAGAAAACATAAATTTTCCTGCTTTTTAAACCTTTGGATGGCAATATCTCAGCAACTAAGGTCGTATCATCAAAGTTCAAAAAAGCAAAATATAGAGAATTTTCTCAGCTTTCAAACAAATTTCTTTTCAACTTACTTAAAAAATGGAAAACTGCGACTATTTTCTAAAAAGTTACCCAAATATGGCTATAACTTGAAAACGGTGCACTTTATGAAAATTTCACTAAAGTACTTTTTGATTGCAAAATTGATTTTACATCGAAAAATGAAGTTGAAAATTTTTGCGACCAATAATTCGATTTTTAGAAACAAATAGTGTTGATTCGAAAATTCATAACTGGGTCAAAGATTTTTTGCACTACCTGGAAATTTTTTGAAAAGTTGTCATTTGATATCCTCTAAAACATATAAAAATAATGTAAATTTGGAAGCTGTAATTTTGGAAGGTTGAATATTACCTCTTTAATGATGTAATTTTACCTCAATTTAGACTGAAAAAGTGGCATTACACCAGAAAAGTGGTAAAATTACACATTTCTAGAGGTAAAATTACACCTTTTTTCTGACATAAAAGATGTACCCATTCCCAGATGTAATATTACCATGATTTTTTTTTCTGTGTAGGTAATATTTACCCAAAAGTGGCTAGCTTGAGAACGGTACATTTCATCAAATAAAATGTTATGTTCTTTTTGATTGAAAAATTTAATCGGCTTTTGTAAATAATAATAATGCAGGAATTACAAGGACGAAGTTTCATCCAAATAAAAAAAAAATACAAAAATTGATTAATGAAAACGGAGAGAACTACTCAACACTTAGATTTCTGTTATCTGTCAAAATTAACAAAAATTTCCGGAAATCGGTTGTTATACGAACCATGATGAACTTTACAACCAAATTTGCAGTTTATCGAGTGATTCTAGAAGCAAAATCATAAAAATTATAAAACGGATGAACAGAAATTGTTGCACTAGATCAACTCTAACCGAGCCTATATGGCGAGGCGAAATGGTACTCTGAAGCAGTGCTACAAGGTCTGAAAAGAAAAAGAAAACTAGCGAAAAAATCTGTAAAAATCTGGCAAGCCATATTTCTCGAAGTAATAAGCAAAATTACTTCACAAAAAAAACACTAAACTTTAACATAACTTGTCTGGAAGAAATTCATTTTTAGGCGTCACTAAAAAAATCTTGAAATTCCAGATTTATCTGGCAACATGACAACTTGGCAACCCTGCTCTCAACCTAATTATTGCAAGCTCTTGACGCTCGATTTTGACCTCGAGAATAACTTTTCGGCTCTCCATAAAGCCTCTCTACACCCCATGTGTTCCGATTCACCCCAGATAAAGGCAGTACAATAATTTCATATTGCACTACACATTTTAAGAAAAAATGCTATTTCCTTGAGAACCCTCTCCGCTGCACTTTTCTTCATTGCACACCGGAGCGAGGCAATCGATTTTGTGCTATATTTTTCTGGTCTACGATACGCCGGTCAGACGGCCAAAGTCGCGCGGTCCGAAAATGCCCCCTGGGAAATGAGCTGGTTAATGGGCTTGAAATAGTTTCCTCTGGCAAAGCTCTGGATGCGGGATGCGTTCAACGTTGTGTCGCAGCGCATAGTTCACGGGGGAGGGGTTGGACGCAGTGTTGGGCTCGTGGAGGTAATCTTGTACAGCTATCAATTTCGATGTAACAATCAGCGAGGAAAGAAAAAAAAACTGTTCTATTTCGTGTTTGACTTGTACAGTCTCGAGCTTTGAACAAGCGCGAGCGATTTTGCGTCCGGCAAGGAAATCGTGCGAACTCCATTTGATTTGAAATTTGTAACGTGGTGATAGACGAGGCCGGGTAACCTTTTTTTTATTAAATAAGTGAATACAAAATTTATCAGATTTCAAAACATTTTCATTAGTCATGTATCCTCATGTCCTAGAAATTCTAGGCTCTAGGCTAGAATCAGCAAAAGTCGTGCGTACCAAAATTTTCACCTCGATTATCGCGCCACACCCTTAACAACCTAAGAAGATTACTCCGCGGACGCGGTCACATGGTCTATTCGGCGAAACCTGCACAATCTCCCAAACTCCCCCACATAATCTATCCGACCGACCTTGCGCCAACATGTGATTTGGATAAATAAACATAAATATTGAATTCGAAAACCACTGTAATTTAGCATTTTTTCGCTAAACACTATAATTTCTTCTCCCGAGCGCATCAATCCACCATTCGATGCAGCAGCAGCAGCTGTTGGTCCGACAGTCTCCGCGGAACGTCTTCATTCCCTGGCAGAGACCTTTCGATTGTGGCGTTGTTTCGCGCTGGCGGGCGCACGGAGTTTAAGAAACGCGTGAACTATTTTTCTCCAGTCAGTGCGGGGGAGTGCAGGTTTGTGCAATACCTTGACGCGATTCTCCGAGGGTAATCTTGGAAAATTGCTTCAAAGGAAGGTTTCATAGCTAATAGAACGTAATCACTTTGTTTCGGTGCGATTGAGGGACAACGTGTGTGCTTCGAAAAGGCAGACTTGATGTCAAGGAAGATAAAGTTAAAAAAAAAGTAATTCTTTTCATGTGAATATAGCTTTTAGAGTGTTGATATGGAAAAAAAGATGACTAAAGTTCCTCAGTGATCGATGCTTTTCCTTAAAATCAATTCGCGATTAAAAGCTCAAAAATTCCGACAAATGGCGCAAAACATCGAAGAATGGCGATTCAAATTTTCGCTGTTCGGTTGCATAGGAATGCAAACTTAAAATTGAATTTACAGCTCTTAAAACAACTTTTGAGAAAAAATTCAAGTAGTACGAGTGTAAACTTTTTGCCCTCTATAAATTAACGCAATAAACAAAATTTGGAAAAAAAATAATTTTGAAAAAATAATATTGTTTAAAATGATAGAGCATCAAAAGTTAACAAAGTATCAGCTCGAATTTTTGCTCAAAAGTTGTTTTGAACGCTGGAATTTAACAAAACAGAATTCGCATACATAACCTCAAAGGGCGGAAATTTAAATCGACATTCTTCGCTCTGTTCTGCTACTCAACACTAGGTGTCGCATGTCGTTTGGCTCTTGAACGGCAATTACAAAAGATTTCTGACTGTGTAGGGGAAATAAACCCAATTTTAAGCCTAATAAGCGGTCGTGTTTGAATGATGCTGGATAATCTGGAGTGTTCCTTGAAATTCAGTAAAACCGACGACGTAAAACCAAGTACACCAACGAGTAGAGCAACTTTTTGTGAACATTTTTGTTTATTTTCACTTTTATTAAAAGTTATGCTATTCCTTTTACAAACATTTTAAAAAATATTTCATAAACGCATTCTAATCAGTCGTGTGCATTGGGCCACGCCCATTTTTCTATTTTCAGCTTAGTTCTTTTTTTCTTCCAACGCTCTTTTGGGTCTGCTTCGTGCTGCCAAAATTGATGAAATTTTAAGCGAACACTCACGAAAAGTAGCATTTATAGAAAAAGTTTCCTGGCAACACCACAAGCGCTGCTGGTGGTGTTGGTGGCCACCCTTTGTTCTTTATTTGCCTTCGCTTCTCGCTCGGTTTTCTTCAGCCTTCGATTGGAATGGATGGTCAAAATTGAAATGTCAAAAGACTTAGCGCGTTTGTTTTTTTTGATGGCGTTTGCTAATTATTTACATGTTTCTGCATTATTTTTCAAGTGAGTGACTAAGTAACGGTCAAAAGAACATGTTGCCGGTAATTGGAAGCAATTTTATATCTTAAGCGCTTTGAAATCGTTAGCGCAAGTGAAAAGATATTGATGGCGACTTTCCTTAAGCAGTTAACCTCTGAACTTGCGTGTGGTTGTGTGTGCCACCAAAATGATGAGAAATGGTCTCGCAAAATAGAAATAATGATCAAAAGTGCATTAAATTTGATCTTTTTGGCCAGTAAGAGCCATACATTTGCGTGCTTACTCGAGGCGGTGCTGTTGCTGGTAAGTTCAAAGTCTAAATAGTATTTTTGGAGCTTTAATCGAGCATCAAACTCTCCATATGACGAATATAGGTGTTTGATTAGAAAGGGTATATTTCCCCTATTTGATTGTGCCTCAATGCGTGCTGAAAGCTTAGGCTGTTGCAAATATTTTTCAAAATTTAAACACATTTTTCATCCAAATGTTGAAACCTAGGCTTGTAATTTAAATTTTTATTTTTTTTGACCCCCCCTCGAAACAAAATATTTGCAACGGCCTTATTTATGTAAAAAATCTCTTAAATACCTTTTTAATATTTTAGTATTTAAAAAAAACTTTGAAAATGTGAAAATGAAGGATAAATTTTATATTTATTTTTGTATTTTCGAAAATAAACGGTATTTTGTGAAAATTTCAGTATTTAAAAAAAACTCAGGTAAAGTGAAAAAGCATACAATATTTCACTTTGTTTGATACTTATAAGGAAAATTATAAAAATTTAAGTACATTATTTTGTGAACTATTTGCATGTTTTTATCTGGGAGTGAAAAGAGGGGCCCAATAGTGGAACCTTTTTTGAACTGGAAAAACCTGGGTGATGAAAAGAGATAATGCGTCACGAGATTTTCGAATAATCCCACTTTGTTTACATCTACAAAGTAGGAGGCTGTTCAAGCACAAGCATGACTTTTGGCGCTTGCTAATTATTTACATATTTCTGGATTATTTTTCAAGTCAGTGACTAAGTAACGGTCAAAAGAACATGTTGCCGGTAATTGGAAGCTATCTTAAGCGCTTTGAAATCGTTAGCGCAAGTGAAAGGATATTGATGGTGACTTTCCTTAAGCAATTAACCTCTGAACTTGCGTGTGGATGTGTGTGCCACCAAAATGATGCGAAATGGTCTCGCAAAATAGAAGCAACTTACTGGCAAATGAACTGTTTTATAATCAGTAGTATTTGTTCTTTTTTGTCTAGTTTTTGACATTTTTTGCTGGTAAATTGTGTGTGTTTTTATGCTTTTGATCGGTTAGAAGAGGTTTTTCTTCTTTACGGGTGACGAAGATAAATTTTCTGGCTGATTTTGGAATCATGTAGCTTTTCCTGGTGCAGCGAAAAAACATCTCTAATTCTAGCGAAGCTGATCCAACAAACAGAGCAAATTTTCACCAAACCAGAAGGTTTTCAAACGAATTAAACAATGAATTGTGGTTTTAGCAGAATGCATTACTATTGTATTCATAGAAAACAATGAAGACAGCTTCTGGATCGATACAACCGCATCGACTCCGTAAACAACTTCCATTCATAATTATAAAAAAATGACGATCTTGCCTTCAACTTTGTTGAGATTTCTTGACTTCACCTCCAGGCTCCAAAAATCACGCATTTTTTATTCTTGCAAAAGAAAAACTATTTTTAATTATCGATAACAATACTCTCTACTTTTGGCGAACAGTAAATTGGTTCCCCTTTGACAGTTCAAAATTGAGGCCGTTTTGCGAACCACTATTCAGCACCCAGCTTAAGACCGTTGCAAATTTTTTTTGAAGTTTATCTCTCTTGACCATGACCAAATTCTTGGGGAAGGGAGAGCAAAAAACTAAAAAAAAGTATAAAAATTTAAATTATGAGCCATGCTTTTAACAATTGAAATGAAAAAGTTTTTTTAAAATGCATTATTCACTTGTTTAGTTGTTTTTTCCTTTTTTTTTTTCATTATTAGTTTCTAAAACATGTGGGTTTTTTTGTGCTGCCCAAACATTAAAAAATAAATATGATTATCAATGCAGAAAAATGCATTTTAGATTGTTTACAATTGACTTCAATTTTGATTAAAATTTGGAAGTTTTCGTAGAAAACGTTACTTAATCCACCTTAAGGTGGTTGATGCCTTCCTCGCATTCATGTTATATTTTAGGTGGTATTTTTAAATTAATTTAAGAGTTTTTTTTATTTTTTTTATTTTTTTTCATTTGTTTTTTTTAAATTATTGATTTTACTTGAACAGCAATTTTCAATTCTTTTTTTACCAACTCTTCAAAATAAAGGTGAAAAGTTTCATGAGTTATATATTTCAGTAAAAAGTTCGTGTAAATCTTTGTCGAGACAAAATGATGCAGCAACATAATTAATACAGATTTTTTTCCAGAAGAGACGCAGACACTGCTTAAGCGATGTGGCAACCGGGCGATACGCTTGCAAGGGGGTGTGGCTGCCAATCCCCCGCGTGGTCAAAAAGTCAAAAAGCAAAAAGACCCGGCCTTTGAGGTTATGCAAAAATCACCCTTTTTTGCAGCTACAAAAAAACTTTTTCTTGGCATAACTTTAAAAGTACTTCACTAAACAGAATAAAATTTAATAGGGTCTTAGGGGACCACAAAACGAACAGAATAAGGCGGATCCGGCCAAAATCGGTACAGCCAGTCCTGAGATAATCGTGTGGAAAAAAAACATGTCTACACACATCCCCACAGACATTTGTTCAGAATTTGATTCTGAGTCGATAGGTATACGTGAAGGTATGTCTAGGAGTCGTATTTAAGAAGTTCATTTTTCGAGTGATTTTATAGCCTTGCCTCAGTGAGGTGACGAAGGCAAAAACAACAATTTATTGCCCCCAAATTTTTCGGAACAATTCTGCGGCTACATAAACTTTGAAAACTATTTGCAACGGCCTGAATGGAGTGTCTGATATTGGCAAAACTTCCATACTGAACTGAAAACTTGAAAAAAAAGTGCAAGGAAAAAGTTACGCTTGTGCTTGAACCTCCTCTTACTTTTTTGATGTGAACAAAGTGGGTTCATTCGAAAATTACGTTACGTCTTCTCTCTTTTCCCCGTCAAACCAGCAGGTTCCAAATGAAAAGTGGACAATAGAGCGTCCGATTTCCCGTCCCGGGAAAAAAATCCCGGGATTTCCCGAAAAAAAAATATTCCGTTCCGGAAATTTGTAAATTTTCCGGGAATTCCCAAAATTCAAGCGGAAGTATACATTTTCCTTACTTCTTGGTCCTATTTTTTTGAAAATTTACAAAAAAAGTAATAAGAGAACCTAACTTAATTTTATTCACTTTAAACTACTGTGCATATAGAACTAATAAGAAAAAATCAGGTTCATTTCAGGTGTATTTCAGATAATATTTATTGTAAAACGGGGTAACAATGAAAGGATTTCATTCTGTTTTTATATTGTTAAAAACAGATTTCAAAAAAAAAAATCAAATTATTCGCTCTACAGCATTGTTTTGGCGTTCTCGATTGCGAGATTCCTACTCGAAACTAGGTGTTCGAAGGCTTGATTGTTGAGGCAATTGCAAATCTCTTTTTACACCTTACCTTCCATCCACCCCGGGATTCGAACTCACGACCTTCGGATTGTGAGTCCAACTGCCTACCAGCGACTCCACCGAGGCAGGACCCAGGAAGACGACTCCTACACCTGGACTGAGCTATTGACCTAACCCTTTAGGTTAGACTGCGGCCAACATTTACTTCCCCATCCGACGGAAGGCGTGGTCAGACAAATCTCGTCTCGAAAAATGCCACCGGGACCGTCCCAAGCCGACCGGGATAGAGGCAACCACGCTTACCCCTACACCACGGTCCCGGAGAGCTTTTTAACAATGTACATATAAATTTTAGGTGAAATTGATAAAAAGTCTAAATTTTGCCTAAAAATCGTTAAAATGAGTTTTGTTGATAATAAAAAAAATCAATAGATTTTTTTTAATTCATAAGGAGTTGAAAGACAGCTATAAAATTAGAAAATTTCAATATTTTTATAAATATGTATGATTTTTAAAAGTAGTCAAGCCATTAATTGACCCTTTCACTCATTTTGAACATTAAAGTTGCTGTTCTATACATTTTTTTAGCAAAATATTAATCAGAAGCAGGATAAGATCAATTTTCGATAAAATTCAAATTTCCCCGGAATTCCCGGGATTTCCATGGAAATTTGTTAAAAATTTCCCGTTTTCCGGGAATTTTAAACCCCCGCGAAATAGGACGCTTGTTGGGCTTCTAATGAAAAATACCAATACAATTCAAAAACATAATTAAAACCACTAACAGATCCAATGAAAATTTGGTTTGCTAATTTCATTTTTTCACTAGCCTACAAAAAATTACAAAACGACTGTGCAGACTAAACTCTAAAGGATTAGCATAAACTTTGGGGTTCACAGAAACCCTTGAATTTTGATTATTTCAAAAATATTTACAAAGGGCCGAGTTAAAGCAAAATTGCATGCAATAACATACACAGAAAAAAATATTTCTGTAAATTTACATTATTTATCATGTACCAAAAGGTATCATGATAAATGATGTATATTTCCATTAGATCCATTGGAAATTTACATTAGATTCATTGGAAATTTACATTAGTTTTGAAAATTTACATTAGTTTTGGAATTTACATTAGTTTTGGAATTTACATTATTTCAAATCAACTAATTCTGATTGGCCAATGGGAATGAGAAGCTCGACTTGGATTGCAGTAGGAAAAGGGTGTGGCCTATGTTCTATTTTAAAATTATTGAAGCGGGCAGCAAAAGGAAATTCGGATTCTAAAAAGTTGTTTCACAGGTAGGGGACGCTTTCTCGTCGACGGCCAAGTGGAATAACGCTGGACTGGAATCGAACAGACGACGGGTAGGATGTTCGGTGTTACTGCTGCTACCCGCTGCCGACTGAGCCATCTTCGCATTTTATAATAGAGCGGCTAAAGCATCAACTTGTTAAGGTCGAGGCACAGGCAGTGAGCCAGCGAAGTATGAGAGCGATAGAAAGAGAACCAAACATAACTATTTTTAGTTCGGGTAGTTTTGAAGTCAACGTTTGGCAGAAATACATTGGATATATGATTTACATTAAATAGGAATTTACAGGAAGCCGAACGCGGGTAGAAATTCATCAGATTTGAGTTTCCATGCTCAACGTTTCCATTAGATTCATGATTTACATTAGATTTAGATTTACATCGGAGTAATTTCCATTACTTTTTGCTCATTACATCATATTTCAACATTACATTGAGTGAGTTTACATAAGAAACAGCAATCACGTGCTGTGTAAATTTACATATTTTTTTCTGTGTAGCCAAATTTTAGAACATCTTTTTACAGGATTGTGAGAAGTGGATTTACGAACATCGAAGGAAGTTGCCTAAATCGATTTTAGCTAGGTTTTTTTACTGTTTTTTTTTTACATTTATTATTTCAATCGCTATATGTATAAGGTTTTTAGTCATCAACATAACACAACAAGCATGTGACAAAATGTGTTTTTGTAACTTTTCTAAATTTCGTAAAGTGTCTTCCTTGACCAAAAGCAATCGTGGACCAAGTTTAAAGACGGAATAAAATCAACTTTTTCGAGTGTTCCGCATCATTCACAGATAGAGAGCCTGGACCTTTTTATTAGAGAACGGACATCTCAAAACAAAAGTACCAATCGAAGCACGAGAACTGTCAAACGGGGGTACCAATCGAGCAGAAGAAATTTCAGTTGGCGTTCAATCGATGGGAAGTATTGTAATTTGGGTGATTTATATTTTATTCGAAAAAGTGCAAAACACAAATTGAAAACAGAACAATTTCAATTTTCTTTTTCAATTTAAATTTCGTTAAATATTTTCAAGTTTTCTTTTGCTGATTCGTAAACTCATTATGTCGTTGCGTATTAATGCCGTGCAAAAATGGTCAGTTTCGGGCGCTGGGAAAAAATTGCAAAAAATTGGTGTCTTCGGTTTTTTTTTCTAAATTTCATTAAGGTTCTACATCTGAGAAATTGTAAAAATCGGATAACCATGGCGCCCGCCACAGGTAAAAAAGTAAACAGTTACCTTTTCCAAACATTTTGACGATTTTCCCATACAAACTTCAAGCGATTAGAGGGAAGGATTATTTCCGTGGTCAGAATGAGCTCAAATAAGAAATTTTATTTCAGGGGGTAGTCCCGAGGAAGCCCGGATTCTGACCGCCCTAGTGAACAGGATACACTTTTTTACAGCTGGTTTTATTTATTAATTATTCATCATTGCGTGATTTATATTACAGAACGCTATATTATTTGTTTATTACAACAAAATAGCGTTCTCTAATTTCTATTATTGAAATATATTGAAATAAGGCTTGATAAAAAAGAGGTTAATATAAATATTTATTGTTGGTACTTTTCTTCATATGAAATGAGTCGTAAAAGAATAAAAAAGGTCTAGAAAGGGCTATTTAAGGAGTTGAAAGCTGGGGACACTGGACTCAATCACTTTGTATAAAAGTTTTTGTGGGATTCGAAGTCGCTAATATTGTATTAAAATAAATTAAACATTACATTTTTTTCTCTTACTACTTTACGCATTCAAGACATCGAACGACTATCTAGTTTAGTCTTAACTATCGCCTTGGGTTCTAGGGTTTTCAATTGGAAAGACAAAAATCGACGAATCAATTTTATCCTCATGTCGTGGCAATCAGTGAAATGGGCGGCCTGAACTTTAGAAAAAACGGTAACATCTTATCAAAAATGTTGTTCTCATCCCTGAACGAATCAATATAACATCTGAATATCCTGTCTAATTCTAGAAAGAAATCAAATGTTTCCTTGTGAGCATAAACGAGCGAGTGTCCTGTGAAGTCTTTCTCTCGAGTGAATTCCGCGAATGGTACATCATTTCCGGCACCTGTGCAAATTGCTTCACATTTGTCGCAATTAATCTTGTTCAAAAGTTTGCCCAAAATATTTCCAGCAACGTGGTAGAATGCGTTCAGCCCAATAGTGTCCAGATTGGGAACAACTTTTTTCGTCGCTTCAGTTGGTGGATTTTGCGTCTCTTGTGGTTTGTGTGCTGCGATAACGCTTGTAAAATCCAGCAACCACTCACGATCATCAAATTCGTATGATGATCCCTGAACATCATCCATCAGTTGTGCAACACAAATATTTTTCAAAATGTTCTTCACTTGTAGAGCGTTAGGCTTTTTTTGACGAATCCGGATCTGGCTGAACAGGTTCTCCACGCAGTCTTGCGTTAGCCGCCCAGTTAGTACAAATTTGAAGCCCCGGACGTCCAGAAAATAGGCTTGCAATCTCAAGACGGAGTTCACGTTCAGTATCAGCGCTGCTTGTAACGGCTTCCATCTTTTATCCTCCCCAACCGTGATCGTGAAGATGAACTTCCGCATGAACTGCATGAAACCTACAGCTTTATCGTACGCTTCCTTGTTGGCTGTTAAGGACAGTAAATTAAAAAAAAAGAAATTGTAATAAAAAAATAGCATACCTTTACTGAATGCAAGTACACGACTTCGGTTTGTGGATAAACTGAACCATTTCGCCAAACTTTCAATGAAGAAAGCTGTAGCTAAGACATCTGGGCGATTCGCGACCTTGGCAAACAGTCGTAGAGCAGCTGCATTAGTGTGGTTAACATATTTGGCGGAAAAAGGTACTTTCATCTTCTCAAAATGATTTGATTTTTGAGAATTGAAATCAACGTCGGCAGCACTTAACTTAGAAACCAATTTCAATCTGTTATGCTGTTCAAATAGTACCAAATCTCGAAGATGCCATATGCTCGCTGTTCGTGTAGGCAAGTTGTGTTCCCTTGCTGTTTCCTCTGGTAGTTCGATAATCTCGTTGGCGAGCCAGCCTTGGACGGCACTTTTAAATATATGCACCGCATCAGGAATGATTTCAAGTGATCGCGTTTTGTCGACCGGATGTTGCATTGCCTGGCTATTCAACACAGTGTCCTTTTTGTACTGAAGTCCCGACTCCTTCCAGAACCGCTTGTTGTTACCGCTACAGTCAGATACGACGAAATTGACGCGAAATCCTATCTCTTCAACTAACTCGATCAGCTGGTGAATACGGTTCTTGATAACGTTTGCGGGAATGCTGTTTCCGGTGAACTCGTAGCTAATAATCTGTTTCCATCTTCTTTTCAAGCCAACGAGCATGAACACCAAAGCATGACTGGCCAGTTTCGCCTGGTCACCTCCAACAGTGACAGTTCCAAAATTTTTTTGATTGGCTGGACAATACCGACGGAGCTCTGTGATGGACATCTCATCAAAAACTATTCCGCAGTTCAAATCTTCGTCGTCCATGCACTGACGTTTCAGCGATAGAAGTTCGAGAATCTCCATCAGAATCCCAACGTCGAATTTCAAATTTTCCAGACGGCGTGTGAGTGTGCGTACTGACGGCAGAGGCAACTTTTCACACAGTTTGTTATACCCTGCGGTTCCGGTTGCAAATTTCAGTTTCAATCCATCGATGATCGTTTCCTCACTCCAAACCTTGGGTCGCTGCAAGTTGTGAACTAAAACATTAATTTGATCTTCGTTTAGGATGCGTTTTAGGGCGGCCTTCGCAAAGCTGTTTATTTCAGCTTGCTTCTTCCAATCGTCTCTCTGCTCACGAGTTCGTTTTAGTTTAGCTCTCAATTGTGCCAAACGGCTGAAAAAAGAATATTATAAATAATTTTGCACTAAAATTTGAACAAATACTGCTTACTCTTCGTACTCTTGTTTCGTCTTGGAACAAACCGCCGAGTGTTCGCTATCTTCACTGCAATGAGTCAGAACTTCGCAGCTACTTTTCTTTTCCGTGCTATAACTAACGTTGTCTTCCAAGTTTCGTCTGTAAGAGGGTTAAGTTAAACAAAAATAAAGTAATTTTACTTTATGTTTTACCGTTTCAGAGAATTAACTTTGCAAATGGAAGCTTCATTTCCAAAAGAACAGCTTCCAGCAGTTGCCATCGTAGAATTCAAGAGAGGAGTTGATGTTACCATTTGATCTAGGATTGTCCATTCCTCGCAAATCGAGGTTTGAAGTGAGCGTGGACATCCCAGCGGCAGTGCGGCTACCGCAGACCGAGCGTAATTTGTCGCGGATGATCTTGGTGGCGTGGCTGCCGAAGTCCCTGCGTAACCCTCCGCGAATGATCGTGCTGGGGACAACTCTGGAAGCGGACCGTCTACTAGCAATTCATCTTCGTCGATATATAGGGCGTACGGACTTGCTGGCTGGGGAACGGTAACAACTGCACATTCTCTGATCTCTTCGTTCAAAGCATATACACATTCCACCTGTGCCTGCTCCGGCATGGCTGCCGCAGAACGCGCGTGGCTCGCCGCGGTGTGTCAGGTACTCTTTCTCGGGACAACTCTGGAAGTCGGACGTCGTACAGCTCTTTATCTTCCTCAATGTATAGAGAGTACGGGCTCATTGGCCTCGGGGTGTCTGGAACCACCTCAAGTGCAGCCTGTGCGATCCGCTGGATCTCTTTGCGAAAATCTTCCGGCGCAATAAAAGATCCATACTTTGACCATGCTGACCGTGCCAGCGCAGGAATTGCTGGTGTGGTGACTGCAGACGGAATGCAACTTTCCATGGAAGATCGTGTTGGGGACAACTCCGGAAGCGGACCGTCTTCTAGTACCTCATCTTCCTCGATGAACGTGGAGTACGGACTTACTGGCTGGAGGATGTCCGGAACGTCCGTAACTGGTGCCGGCGTGCAACGTATTTTTTCGATAGTATCCTCTTCCGGTACGATTAACGGCTGAATCGAATTTGAGGGCACTTCCTGCTTTGGGACAGTATGTACAGTTTTGAGCACCTTGCCAGTTTTTGAATAATACAATGAATTCGGCTCGAAGTGCGCCTACAACAAATATTTAAGTTGTGGATTACAAAATAAAATTGAAGTGAAAAATCTTCTAAACTTACAATGCACACCCTTGTTGATTTGGTAATTACAAAATCCTCTGGCAAACCCAATAACTCACGCCACTTCAGACGGCGGTTCGAATCAACCGGAAACTGCAGAAAGGTTTTTGAAGTTTTTTGAGAATTTTTGCAAACGCAGCACCTCATTTTAGCTTTACACCATCAATAAACTATGTTTCAACTCAGTTTGTTTTGGTTCGATTGACTGATCAAAAGAGAATCTGAAAAGAGTCACGCAGGTGCTTTGACATTTGCAGTGCTGCAAGCTATTTTGACTGATGTGCATGCAGTTTCAGTATTTTAAGATTTCCGTTCTCTAATAAAGGTCCAGGCTCTCTAGTGTTGGTGATCACCCTTCGTTCTTTATTTGTCTTCGCTTCTCGTTCGGTTTTCTTCAGCCTTCGACTGGATTGGGTCGTCAAAAGTCAAACGTCAGAAGGCTTGGTGCGTTTGTTTTTTTGATGGCGCTTGCTAATTATTTACATGTTTCGGGATTATTTGTCTAGTGAGTGACTAACTAATGTGCAAAAGAACATGTTGCCGGTAGTTGGAAGCAATTTCATATCTTAAGCGCTTTGAAAACGTTGGCGACTTTCGTTAAGCAGTTTAAAATGATGAGAAATGGTCTCGCAAAATAGAAATTATGATCAAAAGGGCATTAACTTTGATCTTTTTGGCCAGTAAATGGCATAAACTCGAGGCGGTGGTGTTGCTGGTAAGTTTAAAGTATAAATAGTATTTTTGGAGCTTGAATCGAGCATCAAACTCTTCATATGACGAAGATAGGTGTTTGATTAGAAAGGGTATATTTCCCCTAATTTCAGAGTTATTTTTACTCAGATTTTCTCAAGCCCAAGCCGACTCAACCAGGAAAGTGCTATGTCCTATCCCTCGCCTAGACCAGATCAAAATCCATGATAAAGCTGTCAGACCAAAGAGGTGCACACAGTTCAAGAAAAGAAAATTTGAAAAAGAATTTTATTTTTCCAATTCAATGACTAGGTTTGGACTGCAAAATTGAAGAAACAGTGCGGCGTCCTGTACATCGACAATTAAATAAGCAGTTGAAAGCCTTATTCATCCACTCTAGTTTTTGGTCGCGTTTTCGGTTTACACCTGAAAAATCTTGAAATTATTTGTACGGATTTGTTATTCCTCTCTTTCCATCATTCCTGTGTACTCAACAGTTTCTACACCCTAACCAAAAATCATGATTTTCTGAGTTCAATATCCCACCTTTCATACAAATTTTTCAGTTCAACCCATATAACCATTTTTAGATTTTTGGTAAGGGTGTAATTCAGCCGTGATTGGGCCATTTGTCTCATTGAAATCACCCAGACTTGAATAAAGCTCACTTATAAATTATTCAAACATTAGTTATTAGCAATTAGCGTGTAACAAAAATCTGTCAAAATTAAAAACATGCTCACTTGGTCACCCTAAAGTAGTACACATGGTACGACGTAATGCAAAAAACGGACATCTAACGACGTCTTTTAATTCAAATTACTAATGGGATGAATTTCTAGACAAATTGGAAATTTTTGCTTCGAATGGAGAACAATTTCATTGGAACTGAAACATGACAAACCAGATCGATCAATCAAATAGTCTAAGTATCGAATGAAATATCTCGATGTTGTCCTATTTCTGAGATAACAGCGTAACAAAATATCTATGATTGTATCACCTTATTTAAACAAAATAGCTCAAAAGGAATCAAAACAAATCAGCATTTAAAAATAGCCGTTTGTGCAACAGGTTGCAAAAAGAAGTTTACCGAGTTGGATAAATACGACGAGTACTGAAAAAAAAACAAGTTTTGCAACTAGTTCCATAACGTCCAGATTCGAAATCCGGACACTTAGTACCATATCATTTTTGTTTTTGCTGGCAAAAAATCATTTAATAATTTGGAAATGTCATCAGTATGAAACTGTTAAATTTTAGAATTCTCAATATAATTTTTAATATTTTTCATCCCAAGAATAAGAAACGCATTCCTTCCGAGCTTCTTACTTAGCTTTACACGAAAAAAAAAATAATCAAATTTTTGGTTTTCTTTATTAAACAACTGTTACGCTTAAAACGTAAATAAAAAGCACTTTATTCAAATAATAATAAAAATGTAAAAAGACGAAAACCAATTAATTACCGCATGTCATTGTGTAATCAATCGGCTCCGGATCTTCCGGTAAGGAAACTTCCTTCCCCTGTTGACCGTTCATGGCCGCATCCAGCGCAAGCCGGCGGCTAAACTTCGAGTGCGGAATCCGGTGCCGGTACTCGTACTGCAGTATCTGCAAGTTCAGCAGATGACTCTGCTTCTGCATGGTCTCCACGGCGAGCTCCAGCTGACGCCGGGAGAGCTGGCTGCTTTCCTCGGCGGCGCAATTCTTCCCGGTGGCCGAAACCTGCGGCAGGCGGAAGTTCAATGTGGCCGTTGTTGACGGTTTTGGGTTGGTTTGGAAGTTTCCACCAAAGATGTTGGTGGAACCAAAGCTGACGCTGGTGGAAGCTGGTCCAAAGAGGCTTCCAAATGAAGTTTCGTGAGTGGAGGCCACAGCTTCGGAGGGCTTCACGGTTCCAAACAGTCCCTCGGAAGGTGGCTTCTCCGGAGTCGAGGATCGGTCCTCCGTCCAAAGCCCCTCCTCCTCCTCAACAGTGCCGTCCGACTCGTCCATCAGCTCTTCCTTCTTCACAACTAGGTCGAATTCCGTATTCGATTGAGGCTTCACACCGGAAGATCCCTCACCGGCAGCACTAGCCTCGGATTCCTCAACCGGAGGAATCGGCGAAGCCCCGCCAAAGTCAAACTGCCGGCTAAACTCCGAGTGGGGCAGCCCGTACTGGCACTCGTGGTGCCAAATTTGCAGACTCAGCAGGTGGCTTTGCTTCTCCAGCGTTTCAACGGTCAGCCGCAGCTTGCGGTCGGTCAAATCGTCCTTTTCGGCCGGCGGAGCATGACACTCGGCCGGAAGGGTTGGCGTACCGAGTGTTGGTACGGGTTCTCCCGACGCCGGCGGAGTGTTGGGACGGGGTGGAACCGTGCAATCCGAAGTGGGGGTCGTCGATTCTCGCGTGCTGCGCGGACCGAACAAACTTACGGTGGGCTTGTCTAAAGATGGTCCTGGTCCTTCCGGAGTGGTTTTGGGTTGGGCGCAGGGAAACGGGATTGCCGCGAACATGGTTCTTTTTCTATTGAGAAAAATCCTACTCTTTTGAAACTGTACGGAGTTGTTATGATTTTGGAAACGTCGTCGGCTGTCAAATTGTCAAGATCAAGATTTTTTCGGTGAAAGGTTGAGCGAACTTGTTTGAAAAGTCTGCAATTTGACTGGAAAAGTCTGCATTGCAGTGCAGGTTTTTCTGTTTACAAAAAATCTCAAGATTACACGCAGAAAAATATTTTGTAGAATCAGCCCGTACGAGGTTTGATTCAACAAAAATTTTGTTGAATATAATCAACGCCGGTTTTGCGTTGATACAGACCTTGATTTTTTCAATTCCACAAAAATCTTTTGTTGTTTTGAAAAAGTAGCTTTGACGTTTAGCGTTGATTCGACAAAAATCTTGATTTTCAAATCTACAAAACGTTTGGGTGATTCAAATATGCTTTATTTTTCTGCGTGTAGAAAAAAAAGTCTTTAAAAAATTTCGTTTCTATTATTTCTGATAATTTAATCAAGAAATTTCATGACTTCGACAAGGTACCACAAAAAAAATCGAAAATCTAAGGAACTTGTTTTTTTTTCAATATTTAAAAACCGGAAAAGTTTCTGGAAATTAATCAAAAAAGGAAATTAACAAAAGATCATCACTGGGGTCTGTAGAAAATATGCCACAAAACTAGCAGCAAAAATCAAAATCTTATCAAGATTAAATCATTTAAAAATACAAAAAAAATAAAACACGAAAAATAAAACCTAAATTTCAAAAAAGAACGTAACATATTCCACCTTTAGGTGGTTAGTACCTTCCTCTCATTTGTCGAGAAATTAAAAAGAGAGATGTGAGCCGGTAACATGGAGTTAATCTTTCGCAACTGTCATGGTAAACTTCACAGAAGCTTGACAGAAAGTTTAACTCCATGTTGCACTTTTAATTTCTCGATAGAGTGATTCCAACCCCCTATAGTGTCCACATGGTTTATGGATCGCCCCTAACGTGAACGCAGCACCTAAAAGGTAGGGGAAAGTGGGGCAAGTGTAACAAGCTAAGGAAATGCTCCCCGCATAGTCATGAACTATATAACTACTTTATGACAAATAGTTACTCAACTATTTATCAAATGGTCTCTACTATTCATTAAATTGTAACCCAACTATATATGTACGATATATCAAACCATTAATTCCATTCCCAAAATAGTTTTGGTCGATTTTACTTTATGAGAAATTAGTTGTTAGGCAGAAAACTATATGAGGTTTTCATACATATGTAAATATTTTTATAAACTTGGATTTTACGTCAAATAGTCATTGCCCAAAAAATTGACTATTCTCTATATAGTTTCTGAAAAACTACTCTCTACTTTGCCGACACTTTAAAAAAGACCGCAAAAATGAACCCTACAATTGTTGTGATAACTACTTCGGATATAATCAAATTTGATTTTTAAGTTCTATCGATAGTTGGTGAATGTTTACCGCCATTATATGTGATGTTATTTACGTTGCTGCCGAACTGCTGCCGCCTTATCCGATTGATCTATATCTGTTGGTGGTTTTTCAGTGGTTTTGGTTCTTAGCAGTAGTAATAAAACGCGTGGTTGCTGTTTGGTAGTTCGGATTGGAATGTTTATTCTGACGTTTGTGTGAGACAAGGTTTTGGAGTGTAAGGTGTGGTAGTTCCGGTACACCGTGAATTAGGGTTAGGCAAATTGCACTTTTATTCTACACTCAACATCCCGCCTCAATTTGCTATTCCTAGCATCTCCCTCAGCTTCTTGAATCGTGGTGCCGCTAATCCCTTTGTCATGAGATCGGCGACTTGCTCCTCCGTTGATAGGTACTGCAGACGCAGCTTACCGTTGTCGATCAGCTCTTTCACGAACCGATACTGGACGTCGATGTGCTTCATCCTCTTCAGCTTGCGTGGATCAGCCGTGACAGAGATGCATGGCTGATTGTCCTCGTAGACGGTGACCGGATGGGGCACCTCGTACTCGATGGACGCCAGCAGGTTCAGCATCCACATCACCTCGCAGCTTGCTTGGCAAAGTGACATCAGCTCGGCTTCCGTCGACGATAACGCCACAGAAGTTTGCTTGCGCGTCGACCAGTTCACGGTTTGGCCGTGCAGCTTGAGCACGAACCCGGACACGGACTTCCTGTCAGTGGGGTCGTTCCCCCAATCAGCGTCCGCAAAAGCTTCGACTCCGACCACCGAATCCGTTCGCTGGTAGACCAGCTTGTAGTCCAGCGTCCCTTGAAGGTACCGCAGTACGCGCTTCAAGTGGACCCAGTGCTCCTCGGTTGCACTGCTTTGGAAACTGGCGAAGTAGTTGACCGCCGGACAGATATCCGGTCGAGACGTCACGGTCAAGTACATCAAGCAACCGACCAGTTCCTTGTACGGCTTGTCGGTGAGTTCCTTCGGATCACCTCTCTCGAGCTTCAAGCGCGGTTGCATCGGCACTGGAGAAGCAGTTTTCCATGCCGAATCGCTTGAGAACTCCCAGCGTGTACGCCTTCTGATCGATGGTCATCGATCCCGCCTTCCTGTCACGATCGATCCGCAGTCCGAGAAAGATCTTGGCCTCCTCCATATCCTTCATCTCGAACTCCGTGGACAGCTTACCCTTCAGGGCCCGGATCGCCTTCAGGTCGTTCCCGGCGATCAAAATGTCATCCACGTAGATCAGCATGTACGTGACGACACCATCCGCCCTCCAGTGGTACAAGCACAAATCGTGTTGGCTCCGCTTGAACCCCAACTTCGTCACGTAGTCGTCGAATCGTCGGTTCCAGTTCCTGGAGGATTGCTTCAAGCCATAGATTGATCTGTTCAGCTTGCAAACAAGGTCCTTCCCCCTCTCAAAGCCAGGCGGCTGGCACATGTAGATGTCCTCGTCCAGCGAACCGTTCAGGAAGGCGCACTTGACATCCATTTGGTGGAGATGCCAGCCTTCGTGATTCGCCAGGGCCAAGAGTATCCGCAACGTCGCCATCTTCGCCACCGGTGAGTACGTTTCGGAGAAATCGAAGCCCGCCCGCTGAGTGAACCCACGTGCCACGAGCCTTGCTTTGTACCTCTCCACAGTTCCGTCTCCGTTTTTCTTGACTTTGAACACCCATTTGTTGTCGACGATCCTCGCTCCGTCAGGGGGCGCCACCAAGCGCCACGTGTCGTTCTTCGCCAGCGAAGTGAGCTCTTCCTGAATGGCTTGCTCCCACTTCGGCCAATCCTGTCGCCTCCGCAACTCACCGACGCTCGAAGGAATCTCATCGACGTACTCTTCAGCACACAGCGCAAACACGGTCATGTCGAAGTCGGCATGCCATGCCGGGGGCACAATCGTACGCTTTTCTCTTCCTTCAGTGTCACGTTGCGGACTGGGTCCAGCAGGCGTCAGTTCCGGGACAGGAACCACTTCGTCTTCTTCGGCACTTTCTTCACCAGTGTTGTACTCGGACTCCGCCTCCGAATCTTCTGGCAGCGCTGGTTCCACCGGCCGCGCCGGTTCGACTTGCTGCACTGGTTCCACCTGGCGAACGACACTTTTCTCCACAACGACCCGCTCTTCACTTGCACTGTTTTCTTCTTTTTCTTTTGTGAACACTAGCTCGTTGAACACTACATCTCGCGCAGTGAAGATTTTCTGGCCGTTCCACACTCGATATCCAGTCGGCCCGTACCCCATGAACTTCACTTTCTCCGTCTTCGAATCCAGCTTCTTGCGCCGTTGCTTCGGCACGTGCGCGTAGCAGTCGCTGCCGAAAACCCGCAGGATCGACACGTCCGGTTTCTTGCCGTGCCACGCCTCGTAAGGAGTGACGTCACCTTCAACCGCTACGCTGGGACTCCTGTTCAGCACGTAGATCGCCGTGTAAACAGCTTCGCCCCACAGATTCCTCGGAAGTCCGCTGGCCGCGAGCATTGCCCGCACCTTCTCCACGACAGTCCGGTTGAGCCGCTCGCTCGATCCGTTTTGTTCCGGCGTGTACGGAACCGTCGTCTCCAACTGGATGCCCTTCGACTTGCAGTATCTCCGCATCGCATGGCCAGTGTACTCACCGCCGTTGTCACACCGGAGTCGTGAAATCCGCTTGCCGAAGTACGCCGTGGCCATCGCTTCGTACTCGACGAACTTCTCCAGCACTTCGTCCTTGGTCTTGAGCAGGTAAACAACGGCCAGATGCGTAAAATCGTCAGTGAAACTTACGAAATACGCATTGCCGTCCCACGTCACGGGTGTGACTGGGCCACAGACGTCGCTGTGCACAACTTCCAGTGGGCGCCGAGCGCGCTTCTCTGCCAGCTTCCGGAACGGTTCTCGAGTCTGCTTCCCGGAGATACAGCACTCGCAGATCACCTTCTCGGCACCGTTCTCAATCTCCGCGATATCCATGCCGTCGACCATCTGCTTCCGCACGAGCTTCTGTAGATTCTCGTTCCCCAAGTGGCCGAATCTGTGATGCCACAGCTCCAACTTCCGGCACACCCGTCCAGATACCATCGCTTGTCCGTCGGATTCCCGGCGCCGGAAATCCATGGCGTACAGCTTGCCGAACTGTCTTCCGGTGGCAACGACGTCCCCGTCTCGCTCGACGAAGATTTTTCCTTCGTAGAAGATCACTTTCTTGCCGCTGTTTTCGAGGCGTCGCAGCGACAACAGGTTGAGGGTGAGCTCCGGGATAAACAGCACATCCTCTATCGCGATCTCGATCGTTTCGCCACCAACCGTGGATTGGACATTCACCCGGCCCTTGTGCCGAGCCAGCAGGTTGATTCCGGCCTTCGCAGTTTGTATCACCACCGGATCCTCCAACTCCTGCAAGCTCTCGAACATCTCCTTGTCGTTCGACATATGCTCGGAAGCTCCGCTGTCCAAATACCATCGAGAATCTTCTCGCGAGCTCACGGCCGCGACTTCTTGCACGTCCGCCACGAACGACACGGGATTAGATCCCAGGTTCGCCTTGTGCTCCGGCTTCCTCCGCTGTTCCGGCTTCTTGTCGTTCCGCTTCGGACACTGGTTCTTCTTGTGCCCGACGCCGCCGCAGGAAAAACACTTGAACTTCGGCTTCGAATGGCCCGCAAAAGCAGCGTCTTCCGTTTGTTGTTCTGCACGCTTCCCCTTCTGCTTGGCCTCGAAATCCAGATAGTTCCGCCGGACGACGTCCATCGTCAGTTGGTCCGACATCACGCTCATGGCCGTCGTGACGGTGTCGTAGGAATCCGGCATCGTCAGCATCAGATGGCAGATCGTGTCCTCCTCGTCCATTTTCGCACCAGCACCCTTCAGCTCCCGGACCAGCTTGTCAAATTTCAGAAAGTGGTCCTGCAGGGGTTCCTTCTCGTCGAACTTCATCGTCAGAAGCTGCTTCTTCAGCAGGTACCGGTTCGTGGTGCTTTTCCGCTCGAAAACTGCGCACAGCCCGTCCCAAATTTCCTTCGGGCTCTCCTTTCCCTTGACGTGCTCAAGGTGGCTGTCCGCGACCAACTCGACGAGCGCGTTCGCGCACCGGTCGTCCTCCTGCATCCGCCGTGCCTTCAAGATCTCCTTGGCCGCCGCCTGCGCGTCCCCTTCCGGAACGTTCCAGAAGTCCTCCTCCTCGGCCGCCTTCTCGATGCAGTGCCTCAGTCCCAACGTCTTCAAGTACCGGAGGACCCGGTAACTCCAGTTGCTGAAGTTGCTGCCATCGAACTGCCGAATCCGGACGGTTTCAACTTTTTCGCCCATCGCGCACGACTTTCCGCCAAACTTTTCGCACGTACTTTTCCCGAACTTTCTAGGTTATGGCTGCGGCCCGTAACCTCTTAGCAGTAGTAATAAAACGCGTGGTTGCTGTTTGGTAGTTCGGATTGGAATGTTTATTCTGACGTTTGTGTGAGACAAGGTTTTGGAGTGTAAGGTGTGGTAGTTCCGGTACACCGTGAATTAGGGTTAGGCAAATTGCACTTTTATTCTACACTCAACATTGGTGACATGTTGTGTTAGAAGGGAGCAAGCTCGGGGGCAAGTATTTTTCGATAAGTCCAAGTAGTCCAAACAATTGACTCATTTTATAGTGAACAGTAATAGTCCTCAATGTAGTACACATATTTTTGGTGTATGGTAAGAACAGCATGCCTACTTTTTCTGGAATAGTGAAAGTCAATTTCATGAGCCCTCGTAACATTTTTCTTCTTTTGGGGAGTTTTCTGATAATCTGAGGAGAAGTGGGGGTGTTGAAGGTTCTCTATCATCCAGAGGAATCGACTGTGATCAATTTACTTGATAAAAGTTGAAATTTTTGTACCAATCGTTTAACATATAGTTGGATTATATAACAAACTGTAATTGTACTCCATACTGTTGAAATATTGTTTGAACTATTTGGATCGAGGGGCGCGACAATAGTAAGAAATTAAATAATTTAATTAATTAACGGTCGGAATTTAATACATTAACGATTGTTTACCGTCAAAACAACACCACCTCTCTTTATACCACATTGGTTTGAACTCGGGTTTGACAGATTGACATCGCGCGCGTTTGTTTATTTTTGTTGTGCTTGGTTGATAATTTTTGTCGTCATGAGCAGCAGCAGAGAGCCGAAAGGGAGAGCTGGTATTTCGATTTGGCACGGTCTGGAAGCGGCCCCGGTCATGGTTTTTGTGATAGGTGGTCTTGTACTAGTCGGATTATCGTCGTAAAATGAATACTAACTCGGAGTAGATTTAAGCACATTGTTTATTTACGCACGTCGAGTGCCGAGAGCGAGACGGCCCAGTGGGCTTGCACGTTTATGAATTGGCATGAGAATCAGCACATTACCACATCTCCCTTTTTATGGAAATGCTTAACTTCTTCACATCACAAAATCATTAAATTTGGTCGGGCAACGGCGGGTGCGCTTTCCTTTCGGAGGGGACTTCTCCTGAATTTCGATTTGATCGAATCCTCTGAAGTCTTCTCCGTCCGTGTCGGAATCCGCGAACTGTTCTCCGAGGTCTGCTGGCGGATCAACCACTCGCTTGAGATGAGCCACGTTCCGTTCGTAGGTTTTCCCGTTCTCCTGGTCCGACACGGTGACTCGACCACCTGAGCGATCTACTACGGTGAACTTCGTCGGATTGAACGTTGTCGTGAGTTTGTTGCCTGTAATAAGATCGATATTAGATTTGTTTTTTTAATGTATGATACCGTAACTTGAATAACCCAATACAGAGTACTTTTACCTGGTAGTAAGTTTTTCACAAGAACTGTATCACCTGGTTGAATTTGGACCTCTTTGGCACCTCGTCTGCTATCCTCTCTCTCCTTTTGCTTTTGCTTCAGAATGTAATCGCGATCAGAATAATCAGTGTTCACAGGAGCCGTTTCGATGTCACCCACTGATGGCATCTTGGATCTAATCGTTCTCCCGAACATCAGCTCAGAAGGAGTCTTACCCGTTGTTGTGTGTGGTGTCGTATAATACATAACAAGATAATCATGTAGATCCTTCTTCCAATCACGATGAAGAGCATGACTGATCTGTAATCTTTTCAACAGCGATCGGTTCTGTCTCTCCACGAGTCCGTTTTCTTGCGGCCAGTATGGTGTACTGTGATTGAGGGTGATGCCGTGGGTGTCGCAGTAGTCATCGAAGTCCTTGCTCACGAACTGTCTGGCGTTATCCAGGGTGATCGTTCTGGGATACCCGAGACGTGTGAAAATTTTGTCCAATCGGTTCACAGTCTCTTTAGCCGTTATCTTGATCATCACTTCAACCTCTTTGTATCTACTAAAGTAATCTATTATCACTAACAGATACTCGTTCGACGGAAGTGGACCCATGAAATCAATCGCCACGTCGACCCAAGGTTGGGTTGGCATCGGACGGCGAACCATCGGGGCAGGCTTTCCGGGTAATCCGACCAGCCTGCAGCCTTCGCACGCTTTTGTCCATGCCTTTGCCTCGCGATCCATGGATGGCCACCAGACCCGATCTCTCAAACGACTAACCATCAGTGACTCGCCCGGATGTCCTTCGTGAGCCAGGCTGAGAATCCTGTTCCTCAGCGTATGCGGAACGACCAGCATGTGTCCTCTTATCAGCAGATCACCAATCAATCCGAGTTCGTTGCGAAAAATCTCAAATTCCTTCACCTCTGGATTACCCCACTTTCCATCCCGCAAGCACTGTGCAGCTAACTGCAGTTGACGATCTTCCCGCGACGCACGTTCTACCTCCTCTACATCTACCGCAGCTGACTCCTTGATCGCTAGGATCAAAAACTTGTTCTCCTTCTCAAAATCCTCGCCTGATGTCTCGTCCTGCACCAACCTCGAAAGCGAATCTGCAATGTTGTTCTGACCTCTCTTGTACTCCACCCTGTACTTGAATGATTGCAAACGTAACACCCAGCGCTCAATCCGGGCGCACGGCTTCGATGTCGGTGAGAATATGGACTCCAGCGGTTTGTGGTCAGTTTCAGCTCGAATGTTCTTCCTATCAGATACACATCGAAACGCTCCACCGCCCATACCAGAGCGAGAGCCTCTTTCTCTGTCTGGCAGTAACGTTTCTCTGTGTCCGACAGACTTTTACTCGCATAGCTGATGATACGGGGGTTGATGTTGTGAAGGTCTTCGAACTGAACCAAAACTGCCCCGAGGGCCACAGGCGAAGCGTCTGCAATAATCCGTGTGCGCAGCGTATTATCGAAGAATTGCAGCGTTCGGATATCGCTTATCATTTCCTTTAGCTTCTGAAACGATCCTGTGTGTTGGGCCGTCCAGGTAAATCGTTTGTCTCCACGAAGCAGCTCACGAAGTGGAGCAGTGATTGTTGCGAGATTGGGCAGGAACCGCCCCACATAGGTAACTAGACCCAAAAAACTGCGGACTTCTTCGACGGATCTTGGTTCCCGGAACTTCTCAAGCGCTTCTGTCTTACCGACCGTCGGCCTTATTCCGTTGACCGAGATTATATGACCCAGGAACTCCAGCTCTTGCACCTTGAACAAACACTTCTCGTGATTGAGGAGAACGTCTCTCTCCTTCAGTACCTTCATCACCTCACTCAGCGCTTGGTCATGTTCCTCTTCGGTTGCTCCAAAACGATGATGTCGTCTATGTAGTTCACCGTGTTGTTGCAACCGACCAGAATCTGTTCCAGATGCTTCTGGAACATCTCCGGTGCGCAACTTATGCCGAACATCAAACGCGTGAATCTGAACAAACCCTTATGCGTGATGAAGGTGGTTATGTTACGACTCTGCTCCGCCAGCTCCATTTGGTAATACGACTCCCGAATGTCCAACCGGCTGAAAAATTTCGCCTCTTTCAGGCGTGGCAAGAAATCCTCGATAGTGGGCATCATGTGGTGCTCTCGTTTGATAGCCTCATTCGCCCTGCGCATATCTACGCAAAGCCGCAAGTCACCATTGTCTTTAACAATAGTAACCAATGGCGACACCCAATCACTCGCACCTGGTGTCCGTAATAAAACAATCAATGTACAACCCTAGCAAAACAATCCTTCGCCCTTTCTTACCTTTTACTGGCTCGATTATTTCCGATGCAAGCAGTTGATCCAATTTCTCTTCGACCCGAGTCAATAGCGCGATAGGAGGTCGTCGAACGTTCTGAACCACAGGCGTGACACTTTCATCAACCGGGACAATCAGCTTTATGTCCTTCATCTTGGGAAACGGTCTGCGTTCCTGAACTTCACCAGCGTTGACACTACTCAAGCCGATCTTCAAAACTCCCAGTTTCTTCGCCGTCGTTCTGCCCAACAACGGTTGCGTTCCACCTTCAACCACATAGAACGTATCGCTTCCTTCAATCCGGTCGGCTGCTCCATCTATTGCAATATCCGCTTCGAAAACGCAAACGATCTTCAGAGGAGCTGATTCCCGTCCGTACGCTCGGAAAATCTGATCACAATCGGTTCGGAAGTTTGTTGTCACCGCTCCTTGTACTCGCAGGTGCTCCCAGGCTCGATCATCCAGAATATTCTTAGCACTTCCGGAATCGATGAGCATCTGGATAAGAACGCCTCCAACTTTAACCCAAATAAACTCATCTCCATCGCTGATGTTGTAGACGAAGCTTGTATTTTCGTCAGGGTCACTCGTGTTGTCTTCCACCTGCGCAATGCGTTCGTGTCTCGGATTGTACTTCGGCTTTTTGTTATCCCAGTGATTCTGAGAACCGCCCGGCCGCTTGGCGGGAACCACGTTCTGTGATTGCGGATGTGTTGGTCGCCGGCCGAACTCAGTTTTGCACCGTTTCGAGAAATGACCATACCTCTTGCACCTGGTGCACTGAACGGATCGTGCCGGACACCTCGGATCATTTCCATAATGATCTTTATGGCTACACCGGTAACATTCACCCGTGGTGGGTGGTCCTCTTGAGGAGCTCTGGACGTTGAAAAGTTCACTCTTCTGACCGCCACCGCCTCCGTGCTCGCTGTATGCAGGAGTTGATCCCGATTTGCCTTCCATCAGCATCGACTGTTTTTCACAGATTCGTACGAACTGACCACTCGAGTAACATCGTCCAGCGTGAGTTTTTCCTTCTGCAGCAATTGTTGTTTCAGTTCGACCGGAGCGTACAGGATCACTTTGTCAATAACAGCGATTGAACGGCTTTCTTCCAACGTGGTGCCGAAATTACACTTCTGAGCTACTTCTAGCGTCCGCCACAGAAACTTCTCCATGGTTTCCTCATCTTGAGGTTTCAGGTTCCAGAAAGTGTTCCGCTCAAACGCCTCGTGCTGCTTCGGCGAGAAGTATTCATCAAGCTTCTCGATGGCCACTTTGAACGGGTCAATATTCTTGGCTTTATCCTCCTCCACATCAGCCCCCGGAAGCGAAGCGAAAACTTCCTGGACATCTGGTCCAGCTTTTGCCAGAAACACATTCTTGAGCCGGGTCGCATTTTTCTCTTCATTTGCCGCCGCGATGTACTGGAAATTCCGCTTATATTTCACCCACTCATCTCTGATAATACTGTTCGGAATCGATCTGAATTTGAATTGTGGAATCTCCCACTTTTCCATTTTGTTCAAAGGACTAAAATAAGTAACAACGACTATTATTTCTTGTTCTTTTTCACTGTGTTTACATTTGCTCACCTCAGTTTCTGTTGTATATTTCAATCCATTCGTACTCTCCTCGGTTCGGTTTTCCAACTTCGCGGCTTCCTATCTTGATTTCGGTTTTTTTTTTCTCCCTGACGGCTTCCTGCCTCGGTTACGGTTTCTCCAACCTAACGGCTTCCTGCCTTAATTTCGGTTTTTCCAACCTGACGGCTTCCTGCCTCCACCGTGCAAAGCACCGGTTACTACTGTGAAGTAGTATGTAAACAATACAATCTTATTAGATTTATGCAAAAGTCCAGTTGGAAATAAAATTCCAGTTAAAAAGGAAAACAAAAAAAATGGCCGCCTCGTGGCTTTCGGTGATCGCATCAGCCGAAATTTGATTTTTCAACAAAACATCAAATATTTTGTCGATTTCCATAAACTCTTACCTGTAAACTGAAGAAAAACTATCCCTTCGTCGCCAAATGTGATAGGTGGTCTTGTACTAGTCGGATTATCGTCGTAAAATGAATACTAACTCGGAGTAGATTTAAGCACATTGTTTATTTACGCACGTCGAGTGCCGAGAGCGAGACGGCCCAGTGGGCTTGCACGTTTATGAATTGGCATGAGAATCAGCACATTACCACAGTTTTCAAATATTACGGTGAGTAATCTAGTAAAGTGGCAACGAAAACTGACGAGATGTGTGCGTTTTGTCTTAAAAATAATTTTGCAACAATTCACAGGGTTTGAAGATCTTCGGCGTCAACACGGCAGATAGAATAATGGTGTGCTGCAGCTGGCCATTGTGGAAATGCAACCGAGAGTCCTCAAGGTTGTGGAATCCTGGGTGGTTCTCAACCCTTAGAACATTGGGTCGTCGTTCCGCGACTGTAGCTGGTTTGATTCTATACTCAACTTTTATATCGTATAAGTTTGATTGTAATTTTGTGTTTTATTTTAGGATCAAACTGCTAGGGGATTTGAAATACAACGCTGTGTCAGACCGGCGTGCAGAAGCGGCATCCGACATGGAAATTATTTTTGTGAAAGAGACTTCACTAAGTGCGTCAAAACTCGAACAAGCTGGACAAGGAATTTTTGCGTACACGCCTTGGTGGAGGTTCTTATAGTTGGCCGTGATGATCAGCGGGAGTTAGATGGATTTTGGGAGTGAGACTTTTTGTCGGTTCAGATGACCACTTCCTGCTCCAGATATTTTGGCTTTCCAATGTGTTCATGTGGCAGCCGTTTGACAACACAAATAACGTAAGATTCAGTAGCGAGTAACGTAAGTCCAACTTCTCCGCCGGTTGGTCTTGCAACGCCGAAATCGATTCACCATGGTTCTCAAGCTTACCATAGACTTTGACGATCCGTGATGTTCCGGTAAGGTTAGGGAAGTGGCGTAGACGTAGTGGTCGTATGGGTGTGTGTCGTGTAAATATCACTTAAACTGATGAAATACTTGCGTTTCTATTCAATCCATACAATTTAAATAAACTCATAATAAAAGATAAAAAGTTTCATTTCATTCTTGACATAAATTATTAAACATTATTGCCGAGACTGGTGATGTAGTGGTAAGTGTGATTGCCTCTATCCCCAGTTGGACTGGGCTCGATCCTAGACGGTCCCGGTGGCATTTTGCGAAACAAGATTTGTCTGATCACGCCTACCGTCAGACGGGGAAGTAAATGTTGACCCCTAACCTAGAGGTTAGGTCGTTAACTCAGTCCAGGTTATCTCCTTGGGTCCTGTCTCGGTAGAGTCGCTGGTAGGCAGTTGGGCCGTCGTCATCCTAGAATGTAAAGATTTAGGTACAGATTGTTTTAATTATTATTCAACAAGAGTTCATGATTTTGCTGTATACCAACCAGTATTGTCGCCGCGGCACTAAACCGAATTGAGCGAGTTTAACTCTCGCGATGATTTTCTGTCGCGAAATATCTGTCAAGCATGTTTGGTCTGTTTCGAATCAGTGTGTTAGCTTTTTTGTTTTGATTGCATGGTTTTTTTGAGTCGTTGAAAAACATCGTGTGGTTTTGCAAAGAAATGCGACAATAATGTTCAAATAATCATTGATCAAAATCATTTTAGGGATCAAACTAGCTGTAAAAACTGTTTTGGTTGGGTCATGTACTGTTGTTCCCAGCTTCAGAAGGAGAGATAAAATATCAAGAGTTTTGGTCACAATCATGGACTTGGTTGCTAAATCCTTTTGAAAGCCGAATGTGTCATCATAATCCTTTTCAAGCTGGACTCCATGGCATTATCCATCAAATCCACGCCCTAGAACGATTTCTAGCAGTACATTGAGGTCAATTCCTTGATCCGTTTCGGACGCGGCGCTAGTCTCTTCGCAACTCCACTCGCGACATTTCAGTTTGGTGCCGCGGCTAAATTTTGTTTTGGTTTCGAATGTGACATTTGACATACACTCAGAAAAGAACTTCCCAAAATTGCTTCGCGAGATGAAAAACACTCGCGCTGTTGTTTCGATTTATTTCCGAAATCACAATATTTTCTTTGCCCACACCGCAGCAAACGTTTGTTTAGCGTACACTCATGTGGCCGTAATTGTAGGCAAAGATGTCTTCACAGGAGAGAAAGGAACTTCCTTGGAAACACATTTTTCAGCGTTTTCCGGAAACGATTCGTCCAGCTGGAACCCGCATTTTTTTTCTTTGGGTTGATTTTAGCATCTTTTCCCATGGAAGTGGCTCGGTTTATATAAGTTCCTTTTAGTCCAGCAGCTCTGTCGAAGTTCCAAAGCTTTTTGCAACACTCCACCGTAATCTCTCCAGCTGTCGATTCTCCGAAAAGATGTGGTGAACCATGATTTCGCCGATCTTGCCGTTCCGACATCAACCACGTTGATGTATCACGCTTGTACAAGTGGACGACAGGCCACTGTTTGATCCTCCAAGCGACCGGGATTTCGCTTTTTCGTTTCGGAAACTTTCACGCAAACTTATTTAAAACAATAAACGAAAAAACCAACGGCATCGATACATTTTCTAGCAACCCAAATAAACATAAATTTGACAGGCGAGCACGAAAAAGAGACACAAAACAGATCAAAGTTTCGAAAGCAGGTGTAGCGCTGTCAAGTGTAGTTGACAAGTGGAATTTAAGGTGAAGCCGTTGATCATTTTCGAAGAAAATTGATCATCACTATAAAATGCTCTGTATTGAATTCAATTTAACGAATTTTTGCACCAAAAGGAATCAGCATGTGCCGCTTGTTGCCTTCTTGAAGCCACTGAAGGAATTTTTGATCTAAATCAATTGTGCTTCAAAATTTATATAATTTTGTGGCACAGTCATTGATGTCCTAGTTGGCAATCATTGATTAGTGACGATTTCCATAACATTACAAGCAGTGGGATAATCGTTACCAAAAGGAATCAACATGTGTAGAGCACTTTTCTAAACAACTTGTAGAAGGAATTTTGTCAAAATATTGAAAGCGACGCATAATTTATATCTTTGAACGAAAAATCATGACAATGATGGAAGTTTTCACGTTAATTCGTTAATATATTAAATGCGTTAATTTAATACATTAAGGCCAGTTTCGCGCCCCTCGATTTGGATTTATAGAAATTTTTAATTCAAAATAGTATGGTGTATAGTAATTTTACTTCATGTAAGTTGACAAATTATTTGGATTATACAAACTTATCAAAAAAAATGTGGCCGCCATCAATTGTGTTCTACTATAGCATTTGTAGTAGGTTTTTAGTTCTTACAGGTTCTGACTATAAAAATCTAAAATCTGTGGAATTTTGCTATATTGTTCTCAATAAAGTTGATAAATTGTTTGAACTATTTTGACTTGTACATTTTTTCGTTGAGTCACGTTGTCTAAACAATCCGAACTGTTTAGTGTAAGGTTATTGTACCCCAAATAGTTCAAAAATAGTTAGAATCATTAGATTTACTTCAATAAAAACGTCATCATTTAACGATCAGTTTTGTTATGGTTTTGTATAGTGCCGTAACTATATGATAATGGTTAAGTATGTGGTAACTACATCTCTTTTAGTAGTAATATAGTTTGGACTATTCCCCCGATGGTTTTTGATTATGCGGGTCGTTATAACCCATTAAAAAGTAAAAAAATCTGACGGATTTTATTATAATCATCTTATTCTAGGTCTTTACTAAGACTTTGTTAGAACAAGTTTTTAAAAAATCCTGTTTTTTAATGTAAAAAAATGATTTTAAAATTTTTGATTTTCCGTACGTTCTACTCAACTAGTGGGGCAAGACTAACAACCCGTTGGGGCAAGAGGAACAATGCATGAAACAACATGTTAATTTGCTAACAATTGAACTGTTATCACTTAGATACATCAGATTAGAATATATTTGAAAGGTTTTTTCCATTTTTAAGATTAAATAATAATGTTTTACTAAAAATTTTATCGTTTTTACGAAAAAAATAAACACTTAGATGATAAATAGAAAATTTTCATAATTTCACTATATTTTGTCTGGACAATTTTTTTTTAAATTGTTTATCAGTTTTTAAGTACCTTCATGTATTTATTTCCCAATAAAATATGTTGTTGCAGCAATTCGTATTTTTTTCCATACTAAAAATTCATATGGTACACTTGCCCCACCTGAACAAGATTTTTTATAAGCTCTTAACAAAAATAACCAAAAGTTAAATCATACTTTGTAAAACGTGCATGTCATTGGTAGGGACACTACTGATCTAGGAAAAATAGCATTTTGGTAACATGAGCCTTAAAACGAACCCTAATCCTTATTTTGTACTTTCCAAATATTATAAGAAAACAAAGGATTTGAAAAAAACTTTATTAAATCTTATGCCCCGTGGCGTTTACGTCGTTTTGGCGGTTATGTGGTAGTAGAATCAGCTAATTGCATTGGTAGCAACAATTCCTCATACTGGAAATAATCAAAATTGTAAAAAATTATGGCCGTACAAGCGATTGTTCCTCTTGCCCCATATGGTCGTCTTGCCCCACCTTCCCCTAAATAGATTGAGGTTATGTAAATTCAGACCATTTTTTTAAAATGCTTGTTATTATGGATAGGTAAGTCAAATCTTCAAAATTCTTAATCCACAAGAAAGGTAATTTCAGAACCTTTTTAAAAATATATAATATGGCAGGATTCCATGCAAATACCACCCTGTTTTGCAAATTGCGAAATTTATATGCAGCAATTTATTAAGCATAACTTTTCATGTGCTTTACTAAATCTTATGAATTTCAATAAGGACTTATGGAACCCCAAGACGAATCGAATGAGGCCAATACGGTCAAAATCGGCTCAGCCAGTGACGTGATATTCCAGTGACATTGATTCGGTACACATGTACAGCCAAACAAATAGACATTTGCTCAGCTGGTGATTCTGAGTCGATATGTACAAATGAAGGTAGGTCCAGGAGGTAAAATTAAGAAGTTCGTTTTTCGAGTGATTTTATATTTAGCCTTTCCTCATTGAGGTGAGGAAGGCAAAAATGCATGGAAAATGCTAGACCGAGACTAAATTGTAAAAAAATGCGTTTTGTTTGAAAACAATACTCTGTTGTGCAAATATTTCTCATCTCTGGTCAAGGAGCTTGTGTTTTTTATGTTTGAGTATCGCACAGCTCCGCACAAATCAAAGCGCAAGAAGCATTTAGGGGGTGGAGTTAGAGTGATTTAGTCATCGACTATGACTACATCAAATGCACTCACATGCTGTCTCGCGCGCTAGAACAGACCACTCCTCCAGTAGTGCTCATTAAATGGAAATATTTAAAAGTATTCTGCTGTCCTACTACTAAGGTGTTTATCATGCGTGCAAAAAAGCGAAAAATATCAAGTTTATAAGGCTAGCATCGTCAACTGGCGCGAATCGGGACTACAGTCTGGTTATGGACAGCCATTTCTAGAGAACTAAAATGCTTCAAATTTGGAAATTGATGCAGTAATTTTGTTGTTCTGTACCTCTTCTTGCCGAAACCACTCAAAAATTACAAAATACTGTGCAAAAATAAAGTTATACGGCTGTCTCAATTCGCCCCAGATGACGGTATAAAAAAATTGCCAAGCCTTATTTTACAAATTTGGATTCATAAAGCATCACAAAATGTATCATAAAATATTAAGGTTATTTACAGTTGATATTTTTTTTCCAAAATTTCAATGAATTTTTGAAATAAAGGTTTTCTAACGTTTTGCGATTTTTTAAATCAGTTATCTCAAAATCAAAAATTGAAGTTGTACAGTCATTATTAATAATACTAAATAATGTTTTTTTACTCTGACATTCGTGGAACATTCAGTGGAGGGGCAAAAAAGAGTAATGAAATTTGTGTTAAACAGTTTCCGAAAGAATTAACGGTGCACATCAACCAGAGCATTTGCACCAAGATTTATTTTGCAGACATTTCAGTAACTTCGGGAACTATCGATATACATCTTTTCATCAGTACTGTCTACAAAATAATTTACACAAAGTTTGACTATTTTTACAATCACACTGTTGCAGGATTGGGTCTGCAGTCTGTAAGTTTGGTAATTTTGGAATAACAAGACAACAATTTTCCTTGGTTGCTGTGCACCCTTAACTGTACACATCAACCATAGCTTTTTCACCCAGATTTCTGTTACAGACAATTTAGTATCTTCAATACTACGGGAACTATCGATTTTTATTCATTCCCTAAATTATTGTCTTCGTAGTTATTTACAACAAAGTTTGACTATTTTTGCAATCAAAATCTTGCAGGATTGGGTCCGTAAGTTTGACAATTTTGGAATAAGAAGACAACAACTTCCTTGGTTGCTGTGCACCCTTAACCCTTAAGTAACTGCAAAGAACAATAAAAAAAATAAATGATTCAGGCTTTAAATAATTAGTATCAATTAAGCTGATTTTATCTTTATTTTTTTTTTTTTTGAATTTGATTCCTTTTTTATATGAATTATTTGTTTTACAACAAACAATATGTTTAATCCATCAATTATTAAATTGGATTTCAAAAAAAACATTATATTTTTTCAAGTTTTAGTAAAGGCGGGGGGGAGGGGGAAAATATATATATAAAATTTAAATAACAAGATATGAATTGAATGAAAAAATGGGTTAACCCTCTACTGCCCAATTTTTTTTTTTGAGAATTTTTATTTTTCCCATGTTCAGGAGGTCATTTTGAGCAACTTTTGTTCTACGAAAAACTTGCCTTCTCTTGTTTTTTGTTTTTCTTATTTTATTTTTAGTATTTCAATTTGCATTTATCTTGTTTAGTTCAAGTTTGTTTTTGGTAATATTTGGCCTATTCTATCACCTCCAATCATTACATTTTGCCTATCTAATTTTTTCATGTTTTTACAGTCCCTTTTTCAATTTTTTGCTTGTTTTTCACATTTTTTGCTATAAAATGGCACTTTTATCATTTAAACTGTAAAAAAATGCGCAGAGGCATAGTCTGGGACACTCATACTTCTACATACTTCTTTTTACTTGAAATATAGGAAATGTTAGTAAAAAACACAGCCAAAGTTGACCCCTAAAAAAATGACATATTTAAAAACATTCATTGGCAAAGTCACATAAAACAAGTGAAACTTCCAACCCATACATTTCCTAAAATTTTAGGAGTTCTTCTTTCCAATGCTTTTTAAAGATCAAAAATTGGTTGAAAAATTGATTTTTGGCGATTTTTTAAATCGAAGCCCGTCTAAAAGCGGGGTTGGGTTGTAGAGGGTTAAAGTGCATTTCACAGCTGCCCAGTTGTTTTATAATCAATAGTTTTCAAAATATCCGATTATTGAAAAGATCGCAAAAAAAACTTTTTTGTGGTGCTGTACATTAGAATTCCACAAAACTTGAAAATATTTTTGGTCGATCCCTGACTTTCTAAATATGATTTTAAACGCAGGAAAATGCATTTCTACCTAATTGTTTTCAGTTGACTAGAGCGTCCAATTTCCCGGGGTTACAAAATTCCCGGGAAACGGGAAATTTTCAACAAATTTCCCGGGAAATCCCGGGAATTCCCGGGAAATTTGAAATTTAACGAAAATTAGTCTATTCCTGTTTCTGATTATTCTTTTGCAACGAAATTGTTAAGATCAGCAACCTTAATGGTCAAAATGAGTGTGAGGATCAATTGATGGCTTGACTGCTTGTAAAAAAAACATGCAACTTATAAACTTTCTAATTTTTAAATCTTTCAAATCGTTCCAAATGAAAGAAAATATTATTCGTATTTTTATTGAGAAGTATTTTTTAAATCAAAGTGTTTGGATAATGAAAATCTATGCCCCACAACCATAAAATTGCTTTTAAAGTTGTTTTAGTGACCATTAAGTTAAAATAAAAAAAAAAAACAAAGAATTCAATTTGTGAATAAAAAATAATCATTTATGAAATTCCATGTTTTTGAAATATAGTTGCATTCCTTGGGTAAATTTCATATGATACGAAGTTGTTTTTTAATGGTTTTTCATGGTTTTATGATATGATTTAAGTTATATGGTATTCAGCCTAATAAATTAATAAGATTAAAATAACTTTGAGTATTTAAAAGAGGTTGATATTCAACGATATTTTTTCATATAAAACCCTTTTACGCCCTTGGTAGCTCACGTGCTTCATAATTTTATAACTTCAATCTGTAATTTCTCGAATACTTAGAAACAAATTCTTCTCACACAAACCTTTTTTAAAAATTTAATTATATCAGTTCAATTTCCATCCAACATGTTCAAGGTAAAAAAAGTCAAACAAATCTCAATGTTGATCTTGGCCGGAAGATGTCAATATCTTATTTTTAAATGATATTACAAAAAAAGCCATTAAAAAAGGTTGTCAAAAAATATAGTTTATATTCATTCCATAACAGCGTAAGTTTTGTGGTCCAACATATAGGCAAACAATATTCCTAGTGGTGAATGCTTCAGGAATACAAATTATCTGAATTATACCTTGACATGAAATTTACAGACAAGCTGATTAGTTCAATATGAACAGTAGATGGAAATGAATAAAGTCAAATCAGGTTCTCCAATTATTATTTTTTGTATAATTTCAAAACATTTTTGATGGCAAAAAGTTAGGAAAATGTATACTTCTGCTTGTATTTCGGGAATTCCCGGGAAATTTACAAATTTCCCGGGAAACGGGAAATATTTTTTTCCGGTAATTTTTTTCCCTGGGACGGGATATTGGACGCTCTAGGGACTTTGAAAAATATTTGCAACGGCCTAATTTGCCTACTTAATTTGAATATTGAATTTGAATTGTGTGAAATAGTCAAAATATCGTTTTTGTCATATTGTGTGTTGCTAGGTAAAAAAGTCATGTAAAAATATAGCAATCCAATATATGACCAAAAATCGATATTTTTACTCTTAATCTCAATTCTGATGGCAAATTCAGATTCAGCGGGTAGAATCACATGAAAAAACAGTTAGCTGAACAATGTTCGATTTCTAATCTAATTATCTTCGAACTGTTTCACAAACTAGGATTACGGTTTTAGTTGTTACTAGTTTATGGATGGTTGTAATTTCAATTCTTTTATTTTATAATATTACTGCTGTAAATGATAAGAGGTAACCCAAGATAACACACAAGAGAAAATATATTGAAATTATACGATATTTAACTCACTAGAACTTAACAAATCTTTGAATGAACTTTTTATACAAAGACAACCGCTAGATAAATTAATATTCAACTCACTTCAAACGCACAATTCACACTCCTAGCACCCAACACAGCAACTCACAAAGTGATGAAGAATATTTTTTTCTGCGAATTATTTTACTCAAAACAGGATTTGCCTTTGATAAGTGAAATGTGCCACGCTCTTGCGCACGCAACGCAAATTACATCAGCTGCTTTAGTCGCTCCGGATCATTTCATCATTTCCTACCAATTCTTGGAAATAAAAAGACGCTGGTATTTCAAACCGGGGCTACGATAAGACGACCACCGCGTGACTCCGTTCGAAGAATTTTTTGATTAATTTGATACAAGAAGTTATTTTTTGAAATAAAATTGTGATTTTAGGGTGTAAAAAGATTCTTTTTCTACGCAGGTGAAATTTTCACTTTTGCTTTTTTTCCCTAAAACGGTTTCCACTGTTACCTACAAAAAACCAGTCATATTCACTACAAGGCGCATTTTCTCCTCCCTTAAAATTCCCTGTGCAGCAAAAACTGCACACACATGCAAGTTGGAAAAAAGCTCACATGAAAAACAAGGCCTTCTGACCAGTTCGTTAGTTAGAAGCAACAAAAAAAAACACAGAATCGTCTAAAATCCTAAAACGCGTTCAAGTTTTCTTTTTTCCTCTCTCTCTCTTTGAGATGATGCGCGCGACCGCACTTGCAGCAAAACTGCACAGCGAACAAAAAACTCCTCTGCTTGCCAGGGAAAATGGACCTGGGGAAAACTCTCGAGCAAAAAACGGGAAAAATCGCCAGTTATAGGTTCCGATAGATGCGCGCATCATCGTCATGCTGCTGCGGCCTTTGCTGGGGCTGTGATGCACACACTGCGAGGGAAAAAGAGGGCGAAAAAAAAGACGCGAGGTTTTTCATTCGATTTTTCCCGCGCGGCAGTGGGGGAAGGTTTGTTGTTGCTTTTGCTCCTGCACACGATGCAACCTCACTCTAGTTTTAAGGGATGGGTGGTGATGATGATGACGACGACGGTCAGTTGGAAATTCTTGTTTTTTTCTTTTACTTTCTTTTTTTTTTGCCTTGCGAGGCGACATTCTGGCTAGGGAGAAATTTTTGCATCGGATATTGGACAACCCTTTAGGAGTCAAAGATGGAAAAGTGAGGCTCTCTCTAGAATAATACTAAATTTCATAAAAGTTATTGTTTCACATCCTACAATTTTTTTTCAGAAAATTAAGAACGCAAAACAAGGATGAAAAATGATTAAAAACGAATGCCTCAATTTTTCTCAATAAATTGAAGTTTAAATGCTGGTAAAACTTCACACAAAATTAAATGATCGTTTTTCTTACTGTACGACAGCAAAAGGATAGTTTATGAATAGTTCTAAGGGGACCAATAATGACTAATCTTAGAATGTAGTTTTGATCAATTGGGTCCTAAAATTACGCTTAGTTTAATGAAATGACAATGACCCTTTGTACGACCACAAAATGGTTATAATTGATTATCAAAACCAATTAAAAAAAATCGCTGCCATTAAGGCTTGACAACTTGTTCGTCATGTACCCTTGCATCATCCGTAGATTCGACATCTGAACAATCCTCTGAGATTTCGGTCATTCGATATTTTTTGTATTTTTTTAATCCGGCTGAAACTTTTTTGGTGCCTTCGGTATGCCCAAAGCAGCCATTTTGCATCTTTAGTTTGTCCATATATTTATCCATACAAATTTGGCAGCTGTCGATACAAAAATGATATATGAAAATTCATAAATCTGAATTTTTGAAGGGATTTTTTGATCGATTTGGTGTCTTCGGGAAAGTTGTAGGTATGGATAAGGACTACACTGAAGAAAAATGATACACGGTAAAAAAATTGGTGATTTTAAATTTATCTTTTGTCACTAAAACTTGATTTGCAAGAAACAATATTTTTTTATATGTTTTAGAGGATATCAAATGAAAACTTTTCAAAAAAATTCCAGGTAGTGCAAACAATCTTTGACCAGTTATGAATTTTCGCAGTTTTCCATTATTTTAAGTAAGTTGAAAAGAAATTTGTTTGAAAGCTGAGAAAATTCTCTATATTTTGCTTTTTTGAACTTTGTTGATATGGTGAAATGGTGGGTTGTTTGGGTGAGACTTAGAAAACATCAATTTTCCTGCTTTTTAAACCTTTGCAAGGCAACATCTCAGCAACTATAGGTCGTATCAACAAAGTTCAAAAAAGCAAAATATAGAGAATTTTCTCAGCTTTTCAAAAATATTTTTTTTGGGCAAACATGCGCACTAATTTAAAAAAATTGAAAACTGCGACTATTTAAAGACAAACATCCTAAATATGGCTATATCTTGAAAACGGTGCACTTTATGAAAATTTCACTGAAGTACTTTTTGATTGCAAATTGGATTTTACATCGAAAAATTAAGTTGAAAAATTTTTGCGACCATTATTTCGATTTTTTGAAAAAAATCTGTATTGATTCAAAAATTCATAACTCAGTCAAAGATTTTTTGCACAACCTGGAAATTTCTAAAAAGTTGGCATTTTAAGTTCCCTAAACCATATCAAAAAATAAAAAAAATAAAAATAGTGTTTTTTGCAAATCAAGTTTTAGTGACAAAAAATTAAATTTAAAATCACCAAATTTTCTTTTACCGTGTATCATTTTTTTCAGTGTAATCTTTAACCATACCTACAATTTTGTCCAAGTCACCAAATCGATCAAAAAATTCCTTCAAAAGATACAGATTTTTGAATTATCATATGGGTAATTCTCCGTCAACTCACACAGCAGTTGCCCCGACCCCTCTTCGATTTGCGTGAAACTTTGTCCTAAGGGGTAACTTTTGTCCCTGATCACGAATCCGAGGTCCGTTTTTCGATATCTCGTGACGGAGGGGCGGTACGACCCCTTCCATTTTTGAACATGCGAAAAAAGAGGTGTTTTTCAATAATTTGCAGCATGAAACGGTGATGAGATAGAAATTTGTTGTCAAACGGACTTTTATGTAAAATTAGACGCCCGATTTGATGGCGTACTCAGAATTCCGAAAAAATGTATTTTTCATCGAAAAAAACACTAAAAAAGTTTGAAAAATTCTCCCATTTTCCGTTACTCGACTGTAAAAAAATTTGGAACTTGTCATTTTATGGGAAATTTAATGTTCTTTTCGAATCTACATTGACCCAGAAGGGTCATTTTGCCTTCCTCACTGAGGTAAGGCTATAATCCTGCTCTAAAAATGAACTTTCTATTAAAAGCTCCTAGACCCACCTTCATGTATACATATCTACTCAGAATCGAAAACTGAACAAATGTCTGTGTGTGTGTATGTGTGTGTGTATGTGTGTGTGTATGTATGTATGTGACCAAAATTCTCACTGAGTTTTCTCACCACTGGCTGAACCGATTTTGATCAAACCAGTTGCATTCGACTTGGTTTAGGGTCCCATACATCGCTATTGAATTGTTTGAAGTTTCGATAAGTAGTTCAAAAGTTATGCATAAAAATGTGTTTTCACAAATACCCGGATCTCAATTATATGCATGTAAATGATGTCCGGATCCATCATCCGACCCATCGTTGGTTAGGTAATTGAAAGGCCTTTCCAATGAGTCCAAGACATTGAAGATCTGGCAACCCTGTCACGAGTTATGACCACTTAAGTGATATTTATGTACTTTTTTGAAGCCGGATCTCACCTAAATGTATGTAAACTATGGCCGGATCCATCATCCGACCCATCGTTGGTTAGGTAATTGAAAGACCTTTCAAATGAGTTGAAAACATTGAAGATCTGGGAACCCTGTCTCGAGTTATGACCACTTAAGTGATATTTATGTACTTTTTTGAAGCCGGATCTCACTTAAATGTATGTAAACTATGTCCGGATCCATCATCCGACCCATAGTTGGTAAAGCAATTGAAAGGCATTTCCAAAGAGTCCAAAACATTGAAGATCTGGCAACCCTGTCTCGAGTTATGACCACTTAAGTGATATTTATGTACTTTTTTGAAGTCGGATCTCACTTAAATGTATGTAAACTATATCCGGATCCATCATCCGACCCATCGTTGGTAAGGTAATTGAAAGGCCTTTCCAAAGAGTCCAAAACATTGAAGATCTGGCAACCCTGTCTCGAGTTATGACCACTTAAGTGATATTTATGTACTTTTTTGAAGCCGGATCTCACAGAAATGTACGTAAACTATGTCCGGATCAATCATCCGACCCATCGTTGGGTAGGTAATTGAAAGGCCTTTCCAATGAGTCCAAAACATTGAAGATCTGGGAACCCTGTCACGAGTTATGACCACTTAAGTGATATTTATGTACTTTTTTGAAGCCGGATCTCACAGAAATGTACGTAAACTATGTCCGGATCAATCATCCGACCCATCGTTGGTAAGGTAATTGAAAGGCCTTTCCAAAGAGTCCAAAACATTGAAGATCTGGCAACCCTGTCTCGAGTTATGACCACTTAAGTGATATTTATGTACTTTTTTGAAGCCGGATCTCACAGAAATGTACGTAAACTATGTCCGGATCAATCATCCGACCCATCGTTGGTAAGGTAATTGAAAGGCCTTTCCAATGAGTCCAAAACATTGAAGATCTGGCAACCCTGTCTTGAGTTATGACCACTTAAGTGATATTTATGTACTTTTTTGAAGCCGGATCTCACAGAAATGTACGTAAACTATGTCCGGATCAATCATCCGACCCATCGTTGGGTAGGTAATTGAAAGGCCTTTCCAATGAGTCCAAAACATTGAAGATCTGGGAACCCTGTCACGAGTTATGACCACTTAAGTGATATTTATGTACTTTTTTGAAGCCGGATCTCACTTAAATGTATGTAAACTATGTCCGGATCCATCATCCAACCCATCGTTGGTAAGGTAATTGAAAGGCCTTTCCAATGAGTCCAAAACATTGAAGATCTGGCAACCCTGTCTCGAGCTATGACCACATAAGTTATACATTGTGTTCTTTTTTTCTGGATCTAAAAAAATGATGAAACCACTCCCAAGTAGCACACTTTGTTCGCCAAAAGATTTCCGAACTTGTTGTTGAACTCATTTACTATGTTTTCCCAACGTCCTTGAGAACTCTTGAACGCTGGAAAAAGCGCACGTTTTTCTGTTGTTGAACATCTCTTAACCTGTTAGAAATGTGCGTGGTTAAATTAAGTTTTACCAGCGCACGTCCTACTTGCATAGAGAACGTTTGTTGAACATGTCATAAGATTTCTTGACTATAACATTCTGAACCGGGTTGGATAACGTCGTTAGAACCGTTTAACAACATTCTGCCTTTAAGATTCAGGAGGGAGTTGGGCAAACGTTTTTATATCCGTTCAAGAACATATCGTGGCAGACAAGAATGTTAAACAGGCTTTTCATAAAATACGTCCAAGGTGTTCGCTCAAAAGTTGTTTTTTTCTTTATTTAATCCTTTATTTGTGAGTAATGTCGCTTTACGATACTTTAACTACTAGTTTTTTGTAATTTATTAGTTTGGACAGGGATACGCCATTTATGTATAATAATAATATGAATGATGGATAGTACAAAAATATCAACCATAAAAAAACATTCAGTTTCCTAGTTATGCCTTTGGGGATTTTTTTTTCAATTATGTTTGAGTGCTAATGAACATCGCTTGCTACTACTACTCTACTACTGCTGCTGGTTCCCGGTGCTGCATTTTCATTTTTCCTTTTTGATGAAGAATGCTCAGGGCAAGTATCGAACCCAAGATCACTCCAAATGTCAAGTCCGGGCGCGCGTCTGCTTCTTTCCACGAGGGGTCATGTTGGATGAGCAGGCCTAAACGTCAATAAGAAGTCTGCGGTCATCTAGGTTTTACCAAGTTCACTAACAGTTTGCCCAAACTTCTTTCGAACGTAAGCTGTTTCTATTTTTAAAACTATCCTTACTTGTTTCGTCAACATGTCCTTGCTCGGATTTTAGAACACGAACGCGAACTTCACATAAACAACTTGTTTACGAGAAATCCCAGCCGAAGAGAAAGGTCAATTCTACTATGTTATCACGTTCAGCAAACTGAAATGAAACATCATGTCTGCAAATGTCATTTTGCTTTACGAGTTCTACGAGCATGTTTCATTGAGGTCAGAATAAACTTCAAAATGAACTATTCGTAATCCGTTGCTAGATTTGGCATTTGTGTTACACAGCCATGTTGAACAATGGTTTTTTGATCAAAATGTGAACAATTGAACAAATGTGTTGCCACTTGTTGAATAATTAATGAATAAAAACACTTATGCAGCAATTGTTCAACAAAAAAATAAAGAGCGATGTTTTTCTTGCTACTTGGGCTCATATACCCATTTTTGGTAAAAAGTGAGGAAGGCATCAACCACATAGGTGGATTAAGTTAGTTTTTTCATTTAGAACAAAAATTTTAATTTTAAAATTTTGTGTTTTTTCTAACTTTGCAGGTTTATTTTTTAGAGTGTAACAATGTTCTACAAAAAGGTAGAACAGACAATTACAAAAATTTTGATATATAGACATAAGGGGTTTGCTTATAAAAATCACGAGTTATCGCGATTTTACGAAAAAAAAGTTTTGATAAAGTTGGTCATCATCGATCATGGCCGTTCACTGTCACCCGCGACAGACACGGATGACGAAACAAAGAGAAACGCAAAAAGTAACTTTTTCAAAAGATAGCCCTTATCAAGTACAACAACTCTTCCGAAGACACCATTTGGCTAGGACGTCAAATAAAGGAATTATCAATTTATTCCACTTAATTTTGCCATTCCGAACACTGTGCACTGCTGGGTATAATCTTTTTTAACCAAATTTCAAATCTTCAAAAAGCAGATTTGTTGACTGTGTTTTGATTTTTTTTTATCTGGGTCAACTTTTTATCTACCAAATGTTCCCAGATTTTTATGTAAAAAGTAATTTTTGTTTTGTCACAGATTATGCTTTGATACACTTTGTTGCGACTAAAAAGCTAATGGATAATGTTTGTGTCAACAGTTGTAAAAAAAACAATCAAAAGATCGAAAAAGTGACTGTAAAATGATGAAAAACAGCGAATATTAAAAGGATATATTTTGATAGCTGTGAAACTAAACCTAAAATAAAAAAAACTGACCACGATAAATTAGTAAAACATACTATAAATAATTAGGAAATATAAATTGCTGAAAAAAATTGAGCGGTAGCAGGTTAAACTTTTTTTAATCATACATGAATGTTCTTTATAACTGGTCATTACACCCAAAACTGGCAGCGCTAGTCCGAGAAAATGATGGTCTCGAGTCGAGAGAATAGTGGTACCATTCACAGACGCAGAGAACACAGCTCGAGATGGGCGATAGAACTATTCTCTCGAGGTTCATTTGCAAAAAAAGTTCATCCGTCAAACAAAAAACTAAAAGTGTCGACAACGGGAATCGAACCAGAGACCTTTGACAAACCAATCCAATGACTTAACTGCCTCGGCCACCACAGCTTGGTGACCATGGAGAAGTCAGAAGTCGATGTATGACACTTGTTGGAGATTTATTGATTCAACTAACGAATGAACTCATTTGTTATGATGGTGTGAGTTGGTATCATTATTCTATCGATTTTGGCACTGAGCCCTCAATAAATTTTGAGAGAACGATTATCTCGATTCTGAATTTTGGGTGTAGAGATATCCAATTTGCAAAATGTTTCACGAACTGTTCTAAACATTTGATGATTGATTCTGCATGCAAAAATAGGCTGAAGGCCGAAATTTGAAACCAATCCATGTAGAAAACCCCATCTTTTTTCAAAGTTGCCAAATCTGCAACTATTTTGCTAAAAGTTTCACCAGGGCTGTGTGTTGAAATTTGTTTTTTATGCAAAGTCAAATATTAAAAAAGCCCTAGCCTGCTCTTTATACATATTTTGAATTTTTAGACCACAAATCGATCAAACAAAAGTAAAAATTTAAGCAGAACTTGATTTGATCAAATCTGAAATTTATGGTTAAGCGCGTCTAAAAAAAATCCGCCTGAATTCGCATTTTTGAATCTCAAAAAGTCTCCAAAATCACCAAATCCAGCATCGGCAGGGCACACCCTCGTCCAATCATTCCAGCTGAGCAGTCACACACAAAGAGATTCGTCGGAAGGCTCTCCTTTACTCCTCTTCTGCAAGGCAGGAAGGATTTTCCATTTTCCGTTGCTTTTCTCGCTCGTCTGTTTTTTTTTTTTGGCGTCCCAACCAAACTGGACACGATGCACATGACGACCATCGCAAGAGCGCTCAAATTTCGCGAAATACATAGACATAGCTTCTGCTGCACATACACTGCAGGCACAGGCTCCGGATCAGGATGCCTCACAGGACGACGATGACGATCTTCCCTTCCCCAAACGAGGAAAAGTGCAGGACTGGCGACTGCTGCACAAGGACATCGGCCGTCGGTTGCGTTTTCGTGGTTGGTGGAAAATTCAACCCCGCACCAATTTCCACCCACTCATCGGCTAAAACGACGATTTTTCACGCATAAACCCGGTGTTTGTTGTACATACGTGGACTTTGGAAACGGCATTTTTGGCCAACGAACGAAAACTTTCGGGTTGGTGGTGCAGTTTTTGCTGAATGCTCGTGGGCGCAGCATCCGACTGCACATCGCCGGCAGACGACGGAAAAAAACACGCAAGCAAAACGCACATAAAGTGGTGGGCTTTGTAATTGTGTTTGGCTGGCTGGCGCACACACACGAGAAGGAGTGACCGGGATGGAAAATTGCACGTCCATGGCTCGGGGTGGGTGGGGGTGTTGGGTGGTGATGATGACCGAAATGTATCAAATGAGCTTGCAGGCCAAATTTACAAAAAAGGTTATTACACAAATTTAATAACCTTATTTTAATTTGAAAGATTTAATTTCTGTTATTTAAAAAAAAAATGTCAATTCAAAATAATAGAAACCACAAAATAACAGTGTTGTATAGGTATTGTTGATTTTATTGTTTCCGGTATTTGAAAAAAAAAAAGTTTTTAGCTGAATGTACTTGTGATCCCAAAATAAAATTAAAGTTTTGTTTTTACCTAAGGTTAAGATTTTTTGTTTTACCCTAAGCAAAGGGCAACGCGATTTCTTAATTTATCATGCTAATTCTTCAAGCCGAATGAGTACAGAAATTAACAGTGCGAGGAAAAAGCAGGAAGAAGCAACCGTACACTGGTACGATCGGTGGAGAACGGTAGATCACAAAACAACTAGCTGAACTTGCCTCGGCAAGCACGGCGCGTTGGCGAAGTGGTGTACGCGCTCGCACGGTATGCGAAAGAGCGGGGTTCGATTCCCCGGCGCGCCAGATGTGCGGTAGCTTTTTCCTCGCACTGTTAATTTCTGTACTCATTCGGCTTGAAGAATTAGCATGATAAATTAAGAAATCGCGTTGCCTTTGCTTAGGTAAAACAAAAATCTTAACCTTAGGTTTTCCGAGCTTGGTGGCTCTAACCTGCCAAACATTGCCATAGATTCAAGTAGGCAATCAGCTAAAATTTGTCTCACAATTTGACTACGTGTCACTAAGTAGGTGTCCATTTGTCTGTGAACTCGACAATAACAATGCGTCTAAAAATATACTTGATCCGTGTGTCAGTATTCTAAAGAAGCCTTTGAGAACAGAATAATAGTGTTGTGGAAGAAGCAACCGTACACTGGTACGATCGGTGGAGAACGGTAGATCACAAAACAACTAGCTGAACTTGCCTCGGCAAGCACGGCGCGTTGGCGAAGTGGTGTACGCGCTCGCACGGTATGCGAAAGAGCGGGGTTCGATTCCCCGGCGCGCCAGATGTGCGGTAGCTTTTTCCTCGCACTGTTATTTTTTGTTTTTATATTTCGAAAATGGTTCATTACATGTTGAATAATTTATCTAAAGGCGTAATTTTATCTATAAGTTAAGTGTGGCAAAGGAAAAATCATTAAAAGCAAGAATTTCAACGTTTCAATTAAAAAAATGTTAGAAAATATTTTATGCTTCGGTATAGTTCAACTGCAACCATCACTTTCAAAAAAAAAAAAAAGTAGACAAGTTTTGAAGCTTTTTTGCTCCTCCGAGCCATTTTTTTAATAATGGGAGGAGGGGTTGGTTGATCGACGAAAGCTTTGTAAAATATTTGCAACAAACTTGATCCTCCGATTTCCACATTTTGTCTGCCTGAATCAGTTGATAGCCAATCAGATTCGTTATCTAACTGTAATGAATTCGAATTCCGAAGGAAGTGCAATGTAAGTTTGAGGGTCAGTTCATAAAAGGGTCATTATGACTTGCAAACCAATAAAGAAAACTTATATTTTTGCAACTATTACAGAATTCTACCTAAGTCAAACTTGAACGTTTTTTCAATATTTTCAAAAATGGTTGATGAAAGTTTTGACGAGTTTTAGTTTTACTCACATTGAAACGTGTAAAATTATATTAATTATAAAATTTTAACAAATTATTTGTATCCTGAAGCCTTCTTCAATTGATAAATCATAAGTTTTTTTTAACAAGAATTTAAAAAAAGATTAGCATATAAAAGTTTAAAATAAACCTTAATAGCATAGCAGAGCATAGCATTGGTGTCTACCCGTAGCTGCTAGAGAGCCTGGAGTTTATTAGAGAACGGCCATCTCAACACAAAAGCACCAATCGAAGCACGAGAACTGTCAAACGGATGCTCGAGCAGAAAAAAATCAGTTGGCGTTCAATCGATGGGAAGTATTGTAATTAGGGTGATTTATATTTAATTTGAAAGTGTGCAAACACAAATTGAAAACAAAACAATTTAAATTTTCTTTTTCAATTTTAATTTTGATTTGATTCGTAAACTCATTATGTCGTTGCGTGTTAATGCCGCTCAAAAATGGTCAGTTTCGGGCGCTAATAACTTCGTGGGATTTTTTTTTGAAATTTTTGCAAACGCAGCATCTTATTTTAGATTAACACCAATCATAAACTATGTTTAAACTCAATTTGTTTTGGTTCAATTGACTGATCAAAATAGAATCTGAAAAGAGCCACGCAGGTGCTTTGACAATTGCATTGCAGTGCATGTTATTTTGACTGAGGTGCAATACAGTGGTGCCAGTTTCAGTATTTTAAGATGTCTGTTCTCTAATAAGCTTTTTCACTAAAACTTGATTTGCAAAAAAATAAACCATTTTTATATGTTTTAGGGGACATAAAATGCCAACTTTTCAGAAATTTCCAGGTTGTGCAAAAAATCTTTGACCAAGTCATAATTTTTAATCAATACAGATTTTTTCAAAAAATCGAAATATTGGTCGCGAAAATTTATCAACTTCATTTTTCGATGTTAAATTGAATTTGCAATCAAAAAGTACTTTTGTGAAATTTTGATAAAGTGCACTGTTTTCAAGTAATAAGCATTTTTAGGTCACTTTTTTGAAAATAGTCGCAGTTATTGTTTTTTTTTTTTAAATAGTGCCCTTGTTTGCCCACTTTAAAAAAAATACTTTTGCAAAGCTGAGAAAATTATCAATATTTTGTTTTTTTAACTTTGTTGATACGATCCTTAGTAGCTGAGATATTGCCATGCAAAGGTTTACAAACAGGAAAATTGATGTTTTTTAGACTCATCCAAACAACTCACCATTTTCTAATGTCGTTATCTCAGCAACTAATGGTCCGATGTTCAATGTTAAAATATGAAACATTCGTGAAATTTTCCGATCTTTTCGAAAAAAAATTCTTTCAAGTTGTTTGAATCAAGACTACCATTTTAAATGGGCGTAATATTGAATGTTTGAACCTTTGAAACTGTTGGTCTTGATTCAAAAAAATTGAAAACATTTTTTTTCAAAAGGATCAGAAAATTTCACGAATGTTACTTTTTGATTGCAAATTCGATTTTACATCGAAAAATAAAGTTGAAAAATTTTAGCGACCGGTATTGAGATTTTTTGAAAAAATCGGTATTGATTCAAAAATTATAACTCGATCAAAGACTTTTTGCCCATTCTAGGAATATCAGAAAAAAAAATAAAAATAGTGTTTTTTTTTGCAAATCAAGTTTTAGTATACAAAAGTAAAATAAAAAATCACCGAATTTGTTTTTCACCGTGTAACGTTTGTTTAGTTTGTCCTTATCCATACCGATAACTTCGTCGAAGATATCAAATCGATCAAAAAACTCCTTTAAAAGATACAAATTTTGAATTGATTCATGTATCACTTTTGTATGGGCAGCTTTTTCTATTATAATTAAAATAAATTATTTTTTTTAATGCTTCGGATAATGAAAAACCTGGGCCAAAAACTTGCATTTAAAAAAAATTGGAATTAAAAAACAAATTTTCGTTTTTGTGCTATCTTGTGACACGTGCTATCTTTTTAAAGTAAACTGTCACAATATAACACACGAGTGACAATTTGGCAATACTCAATATGAAATTCATATTTGAAATTATTATGAATTTTGCATTTGAAAATGATTTTTTTTTATAAATTGTGCGTTTTCAAGTTAAACTATTCATAGATTAAAATTTTCGAAAAATGTTCGATTTTTTTGCGTTTAAAAAATAATTTTATGAAGAAAAGCACCTCTGGTAAAAATATTTTCGTAGAGCTGAGAAAAAAACATTTTTTTTTTCATTTAAGATTTTGTAATCGGACTGCTGGTTGCTGAGATAAAGCCCCTCAAAGATTCAATTTTCAGAAAAAAAGTGTTTCTCAGTGTCAACGAATGAGTTCCAAATTTTTCATCTGATTGTATCTCCGAAAGTATTGGTTCAATTTTTAATTTAAAGAGGAGAGTGAATTGATTAACTCTTTTTTAATAAAAATAATTTATGTTAATCCAGCCTAACATTTTGACTTTCATTTGGAAATTTGGAAATGTTGAGACTGATTTTGAAATTTCGTCATTTTTACCAAGTTTTCAAGTCCAATCAGTTTTTTGCAACATTAAAATATGTTATGATGAATAATATTTGTTAATAGCTAATCAAAATTCAATTTTACATTTTCTGCCAATTTCGGACGAAAAAAAACTTAAAAAATATAAAAAAATTTAATAACAAGTTGAAGTCTCGACATTTGAATGAAAAAAGGGTTTCAAAATGCATTTTACAATAGTTCAGTTGCTTTCAATCTTTAGTTTTCAAAAAATGTAAGATCTGAAAAAAAAAGTTGCAAAAAAAATTGTTGCGATACTGTTCATCAAAAATTATCAAAAAATTCAAAAGTTTTTGGAATTAATTAAAATATGTTTAAAAATAATTCTAAGCGGCTTTCATTGACATTGACAAAGTTTTTGACAAAACTTTTTTCAAATTTTAGCATGAAAGACGAAAAAACACAAATTTCAAATTTTGTGTGATTTTTACGGTAAAACAAACAGTGTACTGTTTATAAATGTAAGTATAACGCAATGTTTACTGGAATGTTAAACTTGGTTATCCAGCAAAACTTTAAAAAAATGCTTCTGATTGAAAGATTTGTCAAATGCATAGATTTTTTTCTTTGGATATTTTTCTTTTCAAATTCATTTTGTTGAGATGGCAAAACTGTCATGCCAGTATTTTTCTAAATCTAAATGAATAAATTTGTCAAAACTGCTCATACATTAAAAAACGTTACTTAATCCACCCTTAGGTGGTTGGTGCCTTCCTCTCATTCAAAGGGTAATGCTATCCAAAATAGACACGCTCGTGGGAAGGTCTTTATATTACCTATCCAAAGATAGGTCGCATGATATATTTGGAATACGTTTTCATCTAAATATCTGAGAACTAGCCTCCAAAAAGTGTATAAATAACTCTTAAGTGCTTATAACTTTTGATAGGGTTGTCAGATCTTCAATGTTTTGGACGCGTTGGAAAGGTCTTTTGATTACCTGTTCAACGACGGGTTGCATAGTAGATCCGGACAACGTTTTCATCGTGATATCTGAGATCCGGCTTCCAAAAAGTGCATAAATAACACTTAAGTGCTAATAACTTTTGATAGGATTATCAGATCCTTGATGTTTTAGGCTCATTTGAAAGGTCTTTTTAATACCTTTCTGAAAATGTATAACATGACAGGGTTTCTTATAAAAACCACCCTTTTTACAATCTTCCGGACATACGCCAAAATCGTTTTTTTAGCATAACTTTTGAAGTACTTTTCTAAACTTCATAATTTTCAATAGGGACTTATGGGACCCCAAGACGAATCGAATGAGACCAAAACGGTCCAAATCGGTTAAGCCAGTGCTGAGATAATCGAGTGCATATTTTTTGGTGCACAGACCCACATCCCTACACACACACACACACACACAGACATTTGCTCAGAATTCGATTCTGAGTCGATAGGTATACATGAAGGTGGGTCTAGGAGGTCTAATTGAGAAGTTCAGTTTTCGAGTGATTTTATAGCCTTTCCTCAGTAAGGTGAGGAAGGCAAAACATCTAATAAAATTTACTGTTCACTTAACTTACAGCTAATTTTTTTTCCTGATGTTTCATAAAGCGTCCCACCAAAGACCACCGCACTTGAACTCTGTTTTTCTCCTCTCAATCAGCCCCTCCATTGTTCATCAAAATCAATTTCTCTAATTTGTCAACCGGTATTTTTCACTCAAGTTTCTTTCGAGTCTTGCATCTTTTTTTTTTCAACTCCACCCTCATTGTCGCCCCCCCAGTTGTGCATCATTTGGAATTTGCTTGATTGCATTCTCTCGTTTTCCCTTGCGATGGCTCCAGTGAAGGGATGGTCTTGTAGTTTGAACTATTTCTTTTTTTTGTAATTTCATGAAAATAAGCTTGATGAAAGGTTCCGATTGATCTGATCCTTCTTGGCATTAGCTCTGGATCACCAATTCGTCAAAAGATTCTTGATTTCAAAAATAAGTTATGCTGAACTTTTTCCAAAATAAAAAGAAGAAGTTTATTCCTTCTCTCAAAAGTAAACACAAGTTACTATGCGAGCCAATTAGTATTCTTGCAATCGCCCAAAGCTGCCGCTAAATACCGTGGGAAAATTCTTCTTAAATTTATCCTTTCACTTCCAAAGTGCATAGGGCATGCAACTCGACTTTTTTTCCCTCTTCTCCCTCTCTTTAGCTCACGAACAAAGCGTAATGATTATTTAACAATTCAAATCATCAAAAGCTCCTGAATCACCCGAAAGCCCCGAAAGATGCCGCGGCCTCGGGTGCGAGGTCCTTGCCAGAGCCCGCGGTGGTGACTACCAGAAATGGGTTGGATTGTGGAAGGAATAGCTCCACCGATTGTGATTCATTTGGACGAATTTAACCCTTGATTATGCAAAAGGCTAAAATGGTAGTATTTAAAAAGTTTTTAGTTTTTAGTTTTTAGTTTTTAGTTTTTAGTTTTTAGTTTTTAGTTTTTAGTTTTTAGTTTTTAGTTTTTAGTTTTTAGTTTTTAGTTTTTAGTTTTTAGTTTTTAGTTTTTAGTTTTTAGTTTTTAGTTTTTAGTTTTTAGTTTTTAGTTTTAGTTTTAGTTTTTAGTTTTTAGTTTTTAGTTTTAGTTTTTAGTTTTTAGTTTTAGTTTTAGTTTTTAGTTTTTAGTTTTAGTTTTTAGTTTTAGTTTTTAGTTTTTAGTTTTAGTTTTAGTTTTTAGTTTTTAGTTTTTAGTTTTTAGTTTTAGTTTTAGTTTTAGTTTTTAGTTTTTAGTTTTTAGTTTTTAGTTTTTAGTTTTTAGTTTTTAGTTTTTAGTTTTTAGTTTTTAGTTTTAGTTTTTAGTTTTAGTTTTAGTTTTTAGTTTTTAGTTTTAGTTTTTAGTTTTAGTTTTTAGTTTTTAGTTTTAGTTTTTAGTTTTTAGTTTTTAGTTTTTAGTTTTTAGTTTTAGTTTTTAGTTTTAGTTTTTAGTTTTTAGTTTTTAGTTTTTAGTTTTTAGTTTTAGTTTTTAGTTTTTAGTTTTTAGTTTTTAGTTTTTAGTTTTAGTTTTAGTTTTAGTTTTAGTTTTAGTTTTTAGTTTTTAGTTTTAGTTTTGGTTTTTAGTTTTAGTTTTAGTTTTTAGTTTTTAGTTTTTAGTTTTTAGTTTTTAGTTTTTAGTTTTTAGTTTTTAGTTTTTAGTTTTTAGTTTTTAGTTTTTAGTTTTTAGTTTTAGTTTTAGTTTTTAGTTTTTAGTTTTTAGTTTTAGTTTTAGTTTTTAGTTTTTAGTTTTTAGTTTTTAGTTTTTAGTTTTTAGTTTTTAGTTTTAGTTTTTAGTTTTAGTTTTTAGTTTTTAGTTTTTAGTTTTTAGTTTTTAGTTTTAGTTTTTAGTTTTTAGTTTTTAGTTTTAGTTTTAGTTTTTAGTTTTAGTTTTAGTTTTTAGTTTTTAGTTTTAGTTTTAGTTTTTAGTTTTAGTTTTTAGTTTTTAGTTTTTAGTTTTTAGTTTTTAGTTTTTAGTTTTTAGTTTTTAGTTTTTAGTTTTTAGTTTTTAGTTTTTAGTTTTTAGTTTTTAGTTTTTAGTTTTTAGTTTTTAGTTTTTAGTTTTTAGTTTTTAGTTTTTAGTTTTTAGTTTTTAGTTTTTAGTTTTTAGTTTTTAGTTTTTAGTTTTCAGTTTTAGGAAATAATTAATAAATCGAAAAAAACTTGTTGGCATTCCAGAATTGAGGGTTATCACCAGACTGGTAAACCTTAATTCATGCACACCCAGGAGACGGCTTTAGGGAGGACTATCATAAATTTCCACCTTCACCTTAACCCTCCACCACCCTCATCACTAGTACGGAGGCTTTTTCACCACCTTCAGCTGGATTGTTTTTCGTGCACAACACTCTGATGCTCAACCGATTGTGTTTTTGTTTCCCATTTTTTACCGCAGTCGCCGAAAAACCACCCAGAAAAAGAACAACAACAAAAAGTTCAAGCTCCCCTTAAGAAGGTGAAATTGGAAGGGAGAAAAAGTGCATTACAGTGCACAAAAATAACCTCTCCCCCTCCTCTTCTAAAGCTTCTTTCTCGGCCTGCCATTAGCCTTGCCGAACTTGGAAGATGTTTTTCCTGGCAACTGCCACTGCTGCTGAAGCTGATGATGATGATGATGATGCAAAAGACGCACGTATGCAAAAAAAAGTGCAACTTCAACCGTCTCAACATAAATCATTCTTTTTCCTACGGATTTGGCGACCGGCGTCAACGTCTTCGTCTGCCTCCGTGGGGAATTCTTCGGGAAGAAGTTGATGCCAGCTACCGGATTGACAGTGATTTGGGAGGGAGGGACTGTAATTTGAGAAAAATGATAAAATGATAAAATGATAAAATGATAAAATGATAAAATGATAAAATGATAAAATGATAAAATGATAAAATGATAAAATGATAAAATGATAAAATGATAAAATGATAAAATGATAAAATGATAAAATGATAAAATGATAAAATGATAAAATGATAAAATGATAAAATGATAAAATGATAAAATGATAAAATGATAAAATGATAAAATGATAAAATGATAAAATGATAAAATGATAAAATGATAAAATGATAAAATGATAAAATGATAAAATGATAAAATGATAAAATGATAAAATGATAAAATGATAAAATGATAAAATGATAAAATGATAAAATGATAAAATGATAAAATGATAAAATGATAAAATGATAAAATGATAAAATGATAAAATGATAAAATGATAAAATGATAAAATGATAAAATGATAAAATGATAAAATGATAAAATGATAAAATGATAAAATGATAAAATGATGAAATGATAGAATTTCTTGTTTTCAGTTATTTTGATTTAACTCAGTCAAAAAGCTCAAACCAAGAAGGATTACCCTCTATCCAGAGGAAATTCCCCCTCCCCCCAACTTTCCCACCCAACTAATGTTGATGACGTTAACTGTGTGTGCACTTACTGCCTTAAACCCCTCTTCCTTCCTCTTATACTCTTCCAAACGATCAACATAAAAGGGCTACTTATTCATCATCCCCCATATTGCAAAGCTCCCTCCAAACCACCCCCTCCCCCATTTCAAATATGATGCCATCACAACTTTTTCGAAGCTTTTCCAAGGGGAGAGAGCACTGACTGCAAGAATGTCACTTTCCTGGCTCTGTTGTTGAGCTTTTTGTTGTTGTTGTGCAGCGTCCTTGTTTCTGTTGCTGCTAACTTTTTTTTTTTGATGCCACCGCGACGCGAGGACCGTTCATTTGTCAGCGTCAAAACATCACACACTTGGGTGCACTCCGCCGCGCCACCCTGACTGGGATCGTCGAGGATGCTGTTTATGCTGCTGCGTCTGCTGCCGTTAACGATGCTTGGCGCGTTGGACTCGCGTTGGTGTGACCGATGGCTTGTGACGACTGGGTTTTAGCTTTTTGAACTCAACGTTATGAAGGGTATGGATTCTACCATATAAAAATAACAGCTCATAATTTATAAATTAAAACATTCAAATTTCTTATGAAGATTACATAACTAAATCTTCATAACTATTTGATATTGAAGAAAAGCTTGTTTAATAGTGTAATTTTCAAATTCCTTTTCAGCACAAAATTTATATTGTGCATTGATTCTGCATAGTTTGAGACTTCTTCAATCAACTTACACAAATTATTAAAGTTTCTTAAACTCCATTTTAGGCGTGTGTTTAAAAGTATCGAAAATATTGTGTTTTCAAATTGCTGTTTCTAATATTGAGGTGAAACGAGATGCCAATTCATGGATACATTTTTGAACTCGACAGATTATTGACTATCTTTATGTTCATGGTCTGCAACAGACAGAACTTGTTTAACACTTTAAGGCCTGAATTTTCAAAAAAAAAAAGTTAATGATGGGAAAATTATCCTGAAGACCATGCACAAATTATAGGCTACTTTACAAAATTTTTATTTTTGGGTCATATATGACAAATCAGGCCGGAAAGGGTTAAATTAAGGCATTTTTATTAAGGGTGCTTCCAAAAACTTGTCTTGGTTGTGGTGTCAACATGGCACAGCCTGCCCTTTTCACCTTAAATCAAAAAAAATGTTGACTTTTTTCTGACTCTTGTTCAAAAAATTCTCAAAAACGTATTTTTTTAAATTAACTCATAGCACAATACGAAGGGTATAAGTTTACATTGTAACTTCCCAAAAATGTTGAGAAATTTGCACTGAAAAAAGTGTTTTCTCGTACTGCGTAGCAAGAAATGAGCCCCGATGCACTATTTTTTCTAGTTTTGCCTTCCTCACTGAGGTAAGGCTATAATCCTGCTCTAAAATTGAACTTTTTATTAAAAGCTTGAAAACCCACCTTGATGTATACATATCGACTCAGAATCGAAAACTGAACAAATGTCTGTGTGTATGTGTGTGTATGTGTGTGTGTATGTGTGTGTGTATGTGTGTGGGTATGTGTGTGTGTATGTGTGTGTGTATGTGACCAATAATGTCACGCAGTTTTCTCAGCACTGGCTGAACCGATTTTGACCAAACCAGTCGCATTCGACTTGGTTTAGGGTCCCATACGGTGCTATTGAATTGCTTGAAGTTTCGATAAGTAGTTCAAAAGTTATGTATAAAAATGTGTTTTCGCATTTCATGTTATACATCGTTATTTAGGTAACTGAAAGACCTTTCCAACGAGTCCACAACTTTGAAGATCTGGCAACCCTGTCTCGAGTTATAACCACTTAAGTGATATTTATGTACTTTTTTGTAGCCGGATCTCATTTAAATGTCTGTAAACAATGTCCGGATCCATCATCCGACACATCGTTGGTTAGGTAATTGAAAGACCTTTCCAACGAGTCCAAAACATTGAAGATCTGGCATCCCTGTCTCGAGTTATAACCACTTAAGTGATATTTATGTACTTTTTTGTAGCCGGATCTCATTTAAATGTATGTAAACAATGTCCGGATCCATCATCCGACTCATTGTTGGTTAGGTAATTGAAAGACCTTTCCAACGAATCTACAACATTGAAGATCTGGCAACCCTGTCTCGAGTTCTGACCACTTAAGTGATATTTGTGTACTTTTTTGAAGCCGGATCTCACTTAAATGTATGTAAACTATGTCCGGATCCATCATCCGACCCATCGTTGGATAGGTAATTGAAAGACTATTCCAACGAGTCCAAAACATTGAAGATCTCGCAACCCTGTCTCGAGTTCTGACCACTTATAATGCCACTTATGAGCCCTTGAGTGATATGTGTGTTTTTTTGGATCAAATTTGTGTCCAAACCCATCATATTACATATCACCCATTGTTGGAAAAGAGTGAGGAAGGCACCAACCACATAGGTGGATTAAGTTAGTTTTTTAAAATGTTCGCACTATTTACAATTTTTCGTCGATATTACGAAAATTCAAAAATTGTGTTTTTGACTTCTATTTGAAACACATGAAATATTTTCGTCCCAATGCAATGGTCAAAATACTCAAAATAGAAAAATCGTATTTATTTGAAATATCTAGGGGAGAGTGGGGAGACTTGATCCCCCTTTCAACATTTTTAAGAAATCTTAAGCAAAATGTTTCTTATTCATCCAAACTGTTAATTTTCTATAAGTTACAGCAATTTCACATTAAACCTGTACTTTTATGTTCAAAATATAACAAATTTAGCATGCAAAATATTTAAAAACATAAATTTTTCTTTTTTAGACCAAAATTGAGCATGTTTACAAAAGCTGGTAATTTTTGTTTACATAACTTTTGAAAAATGGTTCAAACTGCAGTAAGTCGTGTACAACTATACTGAAGGAAACTTTGTACGAAAACCCAGCCCAATTATTTCATCTTGAGGCTGATTCCAGTGACTTTAAAAATGCAGGGATCAAGTCTTCCTAAACGCACTTTTTTGAACAATTGATTGTAAAAATGTCGATAAATTTAACGTCAAATGTGTAAGGGTTTGATATGTTGATGTTGATGTTGATATGTTAATCAAACAATTCATGTTTAAAAAATATTTTTTTGAATAATTTTTGAGTGTTTTCTATACTTATCAAAACAAAGAAAAAAGATCTCTTGGAAGTTTTTTGCAGCACTTTTTAGAAATATGTGTGTAACTCAATCTAAACATTTTTTAATTTTTTTCTTTGTTTTCTACAATGAGTTTTAGTAAATTTCGAACAACTTTCTAGAACAAAGCTAATTGTTTTACCCACATGCTGACGAGATACTGGCTTGGGATCAAGTGTCCCCGGGGATCAAGTCTCCCCACTCTCCCCTATGTATTTCGTAATTTTAATATTGCTCTATCTCCAAGCCGTTTAATCGTATCAAAAAGTGGCCAAAGACAAACTTGTAAGAAATTGGAGAGCTTTCCGAAAGAAAAAAAAAAGACACACGCCGCTTTTATGAGATTTATTGATTTATTGAGTTTATATGTCAAGTTTGAAGGTGAGCCCATGATGCAAAAAGACTAAACATTTCTGTTTTCAGTTACGAGCAATGTGATTAAGCTTATATCTGTGAGCTCATCCTTCCAATTGGAATGCTGTCAAATACAAACTTATGGGAAATTAGACGAGCTTTTCTGTTTCGAGACTGAAAATTCAAGTCCCACTTATGGCAATTGTCAAAAAGATGGCAAAAATCCCTGTTTTTTTTAATATTTTTATAAACGCTGTTACTTTACAAGGATTGGACTCAGGACGAAGGTCAATGTGGACGAAGGTTATGTAGAATTGAGTGGAAAATCAATTCCCGCAGTCGGTTTTTGAAAAAAAAGACGTTTATAGCACTTGTCATAAAAACAGTTTTACTAAATTATTTTTGGATTTTTTAGAAGAGTTGCTCCATTCTACATTTTTCGTGAGTCTTTTTGAAACATCTTTGAATATTTCCACAATCATTTTGAACGAAAACAACTCGTGGGCTCACCTTCATAGTTGACTTTTAAACTAAAATATCAATAAATCTCATAAAAGTGTCCGTCAGATTTCCTACAAGTTTGACATTGACCAATTTGTGATACGGGTAAGTTTCCTATGAAAATCAACACTTTTCTCACTCGTGGAAAATGTAAGTAACTTTTCTTGAAAAAGATGTCGAAGTTCTTCAATTTTTATAAAATAGTGTTCGAATTCGAGCTTGAATCGACTCGAGGCTCCAGCCTAAATTCTCCGAAGGCAATTTAAAGTACAGAAGATGTTCAAAGAAAGTATGTCAGAAAAATGTCTATTGAGAAATGCTTTTTTTTACAAATTTTTCAGCATAATATTTTGGGGGTGAAGGAGAAATTATTATTGCTAACGGTTTCCAGATTTTTATTCCGGCTTGAAATTCACCGATGTTTTCAAAAATACAAGTCAAGTAACAAGGAATCATCTCTACCCTAGTAACATTTTAGGTTTTAAGTAGGCCATAAAAGCCTATTTAGGCCGTATGAGGGTTTCCAGAACCATGATAAAACCTGTAAGTTTAAAAATGTTACTAGGGTAGTGAAATAAGATAATTTAACCGTTCAACGGTACGTCTCTATGAAAAAAATTGATTTTTTCTAAAACCAGATTCTTTTGTTTAGCAACTTTTTTGATTTCAGGGCTGTATTATTTTTTGCCTTCCTCACCTCACTGAGGCAAGGCTATAAAATCACTCAAAAAATGAACTTTTTAAATAAGCCTCCAAGATAAACCTTTACGTATACATATCGGCTCAGAATCAAATTCTGAGCAAATGTCTGTGCGTGTGGATGGACGTAGGATTTTTTTTCTCACTCACTTTTCTCGGAACTGGCTCGATCGATTTTGTCCGGATCTATGTCTTTGGATTCGTCTTCAGGTTCTTTAAGTCTTTTTTGAATTTCATCCGGTTTGGTGCAGTACTTCAAAAGTTATGATAGAAAAACACTTTTGGTTGATACAAAAAAGGGTCATTATTAACATATTTTAAAAGCTCCGGTGGATAGCTGTCGGAACTTTCCGCTCAGTGCACGCACACAAACACTGCAGTGCTTTCAAATGGTTCATTAAATTTATCATAGATGGCAGCTCTAAGATGTATAGTGTCTTTACTAAGTAAGCGTAAGCCAAAGCTTTCGTAGTGTGTGGTTGCAAGGATTTTGGGAGAAAGGCAGCAACCCCCTTCTGGTGGATTAGGTAACGTTTTTTTAAATAACATAAATACATATTCTAGGATATAACAAGAATCAGCGAAACAGTTTGTTTTGACCAAACAGCTAAAAAAGTAGTAATCCAGCTGCGTGTAAAAAGCCTGGGTGTAAAATTTATTATTTAATTATTTTATAAAATTCTATGTAATATTACACCCTGATTTATGTAGCCCATCAGTATGGGAAACATACTTGACCGAAATATCAAGTTCATATATGAGTATATCCTTCCATTTCTTCTTCGGTCTGATGGCCGAGCGGGCTGAGGCGCCAGTCCTCACTAATGGTGCTGCGTTTGAATCCCGTCGGTTGCAACTTTTTTTTTGTGTTTACGAAAATTGTAATTGCAGTGTGTAAAATTAAGTGTCTTTTTTGACGAAGGTGATGTGCATGCTTTTGCATGCGATTTTACTATCGGATTTTGTGCTGTGTAGAGATGAAATCATCTAAAAAATTCATTTTTGTACTAGTTACTTCTATCAGAGAAGGTTAAGCAATCCTTAATTTAATAAAGTAGTATTGTTTAAAAAGATTGTTCACCTACAAAATGTGTCAGGAGGGTATAAAAAGGTATTTGGAAATTCCTACTGAAAGTCATGTAAAGTTTCGGATAAAAAATTCGTGAATAAGACAAAAGAGACCAGCACTTTTATGGATTGATTTTGAACTCACTTAGAGTAAAAGTGATAATTTACATGTAAAATAAAGACTAGCTCTCTACCAGTATTCTACTGTACTCCAAATGGTCCAAATGGGTGGTCGAAATCCGGGATTCCTCGGGGCTACTCCTTGAAATCGCGCACAAATCTGGAGTTTTTTTTTTGAAAAGGTCGTATAAACCAAATTTTCATTTTTTCCTTTTTGGGTGTTTTTGAATACCCCTGACTCAAGGCGGTTCTAAAAACACCCAAAAAGCAAAAATTGAAAATTTGGTTCATTGGACCTTTTCAAAAAAAAAAAAACTCCATAAATGTTCATTTTCGGAAGCCTAAATACAGTGTCTTCGGAAATGTTTTTCCAAATTTAATGGAGGTTCTACATCCGAAAAATAGAAAGAAGAAACTAAAACAGTTGATTTTTTCCATACATTTGGACGAATTTTCCCAAACAAACTTCGGACCCGAATGAATCTTTAGTCCTTAGGTCCTTAAACGCAAAAAGGTAAATAAAAAAAACTTCAAGTGATTAGAGGGAAGTGTTCCCGTGGACAATATAAGCTCAAACTTGGATTTTAGCCTAGTGATGGATCAATCTTTGATTTCAGAGGGTAGCTCCGATGAAGCCCGGATTTGGACCACCCTACTGTACATGGTTTTATATCGGCAAAGCAAAAGCCGTCATTAGTGCACTTGCAGGTGAAACTTCCACTCTGCAAAATGACCTATCACTAGTCGTAAATGATCAGTATTTGTAAAAAAAACATAAACCACCACAAATCATTGTAATTGGGCCAATGTCGATATGTAAACAAAAAGTCTATCCTTCTAGATCCTAATGTAAACATCAACTGGTTTTAGGATATAAATCGAATTTTAGGGATATGTGAAGGTCAAAAGGAGAGGCATTGTGAGCTGCACAAAATTGCGTTCTTAACTCAATTTGGCCTAAGCCGCACGTACGACAAGTTAGTACGACAGTACGAACGGTACGAGTCTTTTGTACTGAGACAATTCATTTATCAAACGAATATAATACTAGATTTTTCAAGTCCGTTTCACAAATTTTGAAAATGTTTTTGTTTTTTTTTTTTGTTTGAGTTTTAAAACTTTACTTTTGTCAATTTTCTAGTTCTTTTTTCAAATTTTAACTTAAAACTGTTTGTTTAAGTTTTTATTTATTTAAAAAAAATTAATATTTTTCAGTGATGTAATTTAAAGCTTACAATATACAAAAACCGAGCTGTTTGGAATTTCCTTTAAAAAATCAGGATATATTAAGCACACTTGCGTGCTATAAACATCAAAAATTACGCATCGCGAATTATGAAGTATTATTTCAAAGTTTTGGCAAAAGGTTTTTTCTTTGAATTCATTGTTTTTATTCAAACAACTCTCCTGAAACGTTCGAACGTCTGAAGTGAGCTTTTTCCACACCAGTCCCAAATCCCGACGGCAATCCAGCTCCCACTTTCAGACACCCGACGGCAATCCAGCTCCACTTTTCCAACCATCTTATAAGTAGCTATAGCTACTTCCCGAGACTACTCCCCAACCCAGCTAGCAACGAACCGCCCCGTTCCCCATCCGCGCCGGGTTGGCCGACCACCCCCGACGGCAAAGCTCCCCCAAGTTGACCATACTAGAGCAAAACGTCATAAATCAAGCGGCGCAAAACTTCCAGCCTTCCAGTTTACGCAGGTTAATTAAAAACTTTGGCGTACCCCTCGACCTGCAAGCACGCACAAAACTTGCGCACCCCTTGTTTGACAGTTCAGGGGGGGGCGCCCCGAAGGGGCGGGCGAGCTGGTCAACAAGGTACACCAAAATAAAAACAAAAACTCCTGCAGGGGGGGACCCCCGAAGGGGGTCCGCACCGAGGGGTGCGCGCAACTTTTTGTTTTGTTTTCTTTTCGTCCTTTATTTTTTCGGGGGGAAAAACTTCGACCCGACGCCTGGCCATAGTAAAGTTGCACATTGCGTTGTAAACGTGTGTGTGAGTGAGGGAGAGGGGGCGCTACAGCGTTGGTTAGAGCGAGCGCGGCTTATTTACTTGCCGGGAAATCTTAAGAACTGCGTTCCTGCACAAGTTTGTTTTGAAAGGGTGGGAGGGGGGGGGGCACTCCGCGGAGCGGAGGGTGTTTTTCTCACACCCCTGCGCGATTTTCTGCGAGATGTGAGAGGGAGAGCGCGTTTCGCAGCGCAACTGGAACTCGCGAGAGCGTGAGAGGGAGAGAACGCGAGCGCGTTCGTGGAGGGGAAGTGAGTGACTGGCGGTGAGCGTGAGCGTTATATACTGAACGTTTTTGCGAGAGAGCGTGAGCGTGAGCGAACGTTAGAGTGTGTGCGCGGGCTGGAGATCCCCGCGCACGTGCGCATTCTCCCAGGACACCAACCCCTTCCGCGCCTGCCGGCCTGTCACGCAGCAGTCGGGGGGCACTACTGTTGTGGCTGCAGCGTGGTGCACGGAGGGCCCCTCGTACGTGTGTGTTCTGCTATGTACATCAGCGCGGCGTGTGTAGTTGAATAGAGAGGCCCCCCGAGCGTTTGTGGTGGTGTGTGTGTGTGCCGCGCGGCGTTGCACAGAGGAGAAGAGCCTATGTGCAGCGTACGCGCGCGCCTATGTGTGTGGCTGTGGCGCGCGCTGGCTGATTTTTCCTCTAGCACCAGAAACGCAGCGCTGCGTTCTGTGTTCAAACGTCAGTTCAATACAAGTCGCTGTTCGGCCGCATCGTAAGTGCAGCGCGCTCGACCGCCGTCGTCCGAGCCGTTAGAGGTTCTCGAGAGCGAGGAGCGGATTAATTAGAAGTGTCTTGGCTGCTGCCGTTTTTTTTTGTTGTTGTTCTTTCGTTTTTGTGTTGTTGGTGGACCCCTCGGCTTACTAGGGAGGGAGGGAGAGTGTAGAGTGTCCTGTGACCGCCACCGCCTGCTACGATTTGTACCGCGCGCGTGTCCTCCGTCGGCACTCCCAAGGAGTCGTTCTGGAGTTCTGTGTGTGTTGTTTTTTTTTGGTTCTTCGGCGACTGGTCAGGACGAGCCGAAGGCTCTCGGTCCGAGGGGTGTTCCGGGGGTCGATCTCTCGTCACACACACGTCACACACAATACGGGCCAGGACCAGCGGCGGAGGCAGTGTGTGTTCTTCCTCCTTCACGGTGGTTCGATGGACCTGCCGACCAGTTCAGATCAGATCACGGTGGACTCCCGGACGACGTGTGGTACATGGGCCCGAACTCTTGACGGAGTGTGGTGTGCGTCGCCCGTCCCGAAACTATTTAGTAGTTTTCAACTTTTTTCACTCGTCCTGCTACCCAACCGCCCCCCGGATCACCCGGGATCGGGATTTTTTCTCGCGCGCCGGAACCTCCACAGTGATTGTGTGTGCCCCGAATCGGACCTTCGATAACCGAACCGAACCTATCGTGTGTGTACGGCCAGGCCCAGGCTTCTAAGCCTACATTACACCGCGCGGCACTCTGGCCACTCCGTGTGTGACGTTTATTAAAAAATTAGACAGTGAAGAAGACACGCGTTGGCGCGGGAACCAAACTTCCGGAAGACTTTGGAGCACAGTCAACTTCCTGGATTAGAGACAGCCAACTTGGCGTTTCGGAACTCTGCAGATTCTGGAGGTACTGCCCGGGCCAGACCTTCACCTTCTGCAACCGTTGTGCAACATCCGCGTGATCTAACCCCAAAATCTCTTTGCAGTTATACAAAATCTTTTCAGTTTTTCCCTAAATTTCTTAAAACAAAAAAACGCAACTAAAAGTCGTCAACCAAAATCGCCATACCAATTCGGAATCTTTGAGAGTTAAAAAATTGCGGTGAAAAATTTACAAACATCAAATTTCTTTGAGTGAGTGTCATACACGCGAAAACAAAAAAAAAGTTCATTGCAACAGCCACAACAACGCAGCGCGCATCAACAAATCAACAAAACAAAACCGCGTCGCGTCAGGAAACAAAAGAAGAGCCCCCCGGCGGCCGATTCTTGGCAGCAGCAAAAAAAAGTGGGAGGAGCCTCATCGAAGAATGTCCCGTGCACTTTGAAAAAAAAAACACGCTCGCTCTCGCGCGTGCGATCAAAAATGCGTGCAATTGACAGCCGCGAACGATCAAGTGTGTGACAGATAAACGTGCAGGTTCCTCGACTATGTCGACCGCCGGAACTCCGCCTACCACCGCTGCCGTCGCCTACTGCTTGGGATTACGTGTGCGTACGCGGCGTCGACAGTAAAATAAAGTTTGGATTGCTCCTCCTCGACGCTCCTCGAATAAAAAAAGTTTTGTTTGACGTGAAAACGATATCTTTTTTCTTAAATCGCTCTCCGAGCGAAGCGATCGTTTGTGCGTGTTCGTGCGTGTTACGTTTCTCGCGGGTTTGAAAGTTTTGAACAGCAACAACAATCAACAACAACCAGGTTGATCTTCGCGCTACGCGCTCGTGCAAAAAAAAAACACCAAGTTCAGTGACTTTTTCGCAAGTGATCGACACGCACGAACAAACCCTCTCGCGTAACATTTCGTGCACCCACACACGCACGCTGCCCATCCGCTCATCGCAAGTGTCCAACAGCAAACAAAAAACGAACAAAAACGATCAATTGTGGCGGTGCGTGTGAGTGATCGTGCGAGGTTTTTTCGGCCGTTTCTTCGTGAGTTTTGTGCCGCGGTACGCGTTCGCGTGTGATTTTTGAGTTTTCGGGGTTCGCGCGTGCGTGCGTGAGTGTGTGGTGACCCCCCAGCAGTGAGAATCGATCAAAACGATCGATTAATAGTGCGTCAAAATAGTCGGGTCGTGTCGTCGCAGTCGTGTGATATTGTTCTAAGTTCTGGTACAACACGCACACAGAGAAAAAAGAAAGTTAGATCGTGCTAGGTGATCGTGGTCCGTGGTGTGTTGTTGGTGGCGGCGCACCAATAAACAATATCCCAACCCTACCAACGAAGAAGCCAAACCGCCGCCGCAGCCGCCGCCGCCCGAACCTTTATGGAGTGCTGGACGGGTGACGCCCGCTTGGCGAGATTTTGCGATTAAGGTAGGTCGTGGTTTTTTTTTCGTTTGGTGGGTTATTCTTGCCGTTTTTTGGGGGGTTCTGGAAAAACATCAGATATTTTTTGATTTCTTAAGGAATCATGTAAATTTTAAATCAGTTACTGATTTAGTTACTTATTCTGTTGGAATATTGAACGTTTTATTTTTTTAATTTTATTTTTTTGCTATGTTTCTCTATTTCATATGCTAAGCATTTTGTTTCCTTTTTTCCACAAAATTTAAACAGAATCATTCAGAAAAAAAGTTTCGTTGCTTAAAAATGTAAACTGTTGAAATTGTCAATTTTGTCAATAGCTCTAATTGATTTAGTTTTATTCATCTATTATCATAATTTAAATTTTGGTCATATTTTTAAGATTTGTTTCTCTGTAAATCTGTTAAAGTTGATCATTGGAATGCATGCTGCCAATTTTCAAAATTGTAGCAAAAAATCTCGAAATGCTTCGTGCACTTGTGCTATAACCAAGTATTTTCAAAATATCTGATACATTATTCATGCAACTATTTTTTTCAAAATTTGACGTCTTATTGCGTGAAACTAAGATTTTAAAGCCGGAAAAGGCCTATTTATAACCTTTCAGCTCGGAATTCGTACTTAGTTGGACATTTGGATGAATTGACATTTGAAATCTAAATTATTAGACCAAAAAATTATTATTATTTTTTAAATTGGAGGATTGATTGTTAAAAAATCCTTTCGCAACGATTTATAATTTAAGTTGCACTTTGTTTATAAATAAAATAATACAGATTTTAATAGTTTTTTTTTCATATTAAAATAGGCCGTTGCAAATATTTTTTTATGTTTTTGCTGTTTGCTGTTCTGGTAAAATAAATAATTATGAAAATGAAAAAAAAAAAAACAAAAAACTCATAAATTAGTTTGTAAATACAACATGAATGTGAGGAAGGCACCAACCACCTTAAGGTGGACTAAGTAACGTTTTTCATTAAAATTTGATTACCATGGCCTGCTATTAAGATTTATTATATTTTTGTATTTGTTTGCCCCCTCTTTGACTTTAGGCAGAGTCGAGGGACATAATCTTCAACAAATATTTTCAACGGCCTTAAAAGTTTAATGAAAAATCCAGAGCATTAAATTCAGCACCTTATTTCCATTTTAATTATACTAATGAAATTAGGATTTTCTTTAACCACCCCTTGACCTTGATAAGATCGTGGTAATTTTCATCTTACAAAAATATTGAGGCAAGGAAAAGCTTATGGATAATATTTTCAGATTTTATTTGGTTTAGTTGATTCTTATAAATTTGAACCAATTGATTAGAACTTTTTCTAATCAAAACTGTTGAAAAAATTTAATTTGTTGTTCTCTTAAATGTAAAAAAAAACATGAAATAAAAAAAAACAGGTAATAAATCTATTTTTCAGTTTTATAGATCATAAGCAGTTCAGTTTCATTTAAATAATAGTAGTTGATGGAAAAAGTTGCAAAAAGAAGATTTTTTCAGCACGAGTCGTACATTTATCCAACAAGGTTCACCGAGTTGGATAAATACGACGAGTGCTGAAAAAATCAAGTTTTGCAACGAGTTCACAGATTTGTCTGTGTTTCACAGACATTTGAGCTCGTGTCAGACATTTTTTGAGGTGCACAGACTTTTTAAAAACTTCATTAAATTGTTATTTTGTTAAAATATCAATCGAAACTTATTTTTTTAGTCTTCAAATGCTTAAAAACACAATTTTTGATAGATTTCTATGACTGTAAATTGATTTATTTGAATTTAAGACAAAGACACAGACATACACAGACTTTTTCACAGACATTTTAAAAATTATGTGGCATCCCTGGTGCTGAAAGTTAAAACTTTTCAGCATTTGTTTTGAAATGTGCTCCTATTCAATTCTGTTGTTTTTGGTAATTAGTTTCACGACGGAATTGCAACAACATTTTTTCACATTTGGCCCGCAAGCTCATGTGAGCTTCAAATTTGGCCCACCCAGCTTTGGGCACCCCTGATATAAGTTGTGTTAATCAACATTTTTATTTTCACTTATTCTTTTTTTGTGTTAAATTAAGAAGAAGTTTTGTTAGAAGATCATTCAAATTTAACTAAAATGAATTAAATTAATACAACAAAAAGTCGAGCTGCCGTGGCCGTGAGGTTACGGGTTTCACCTTGTAAGCGGAAGGTGTATGGATTAGATTCCAGTCTGGCTCGACAACGTCAGATCCCTTCAAAGAGTAAATCTGCTCACTGGGATCACTGACCGGTAGTGGATGGGATTTCCAATTCAGAGGTCGTGAGTTCGATTCTCGTACCGGGATGATGAAGTTTTATTAAAAAAGTTTGCTTTATTAATTGTTGCGTCGAATTTATTACTGTTTAAAAAAAAGTCGGGAAAAGTCGGGAATTATAAGCATACTTGTTTGAAAATGATTTTTTAACAATTGAATTATTTTGTAATATTTTGTACAATTTTCAAATTGAATTCACTCAATTCTGCTTTAGTAACTTACTTAAAATTTGAGGTTCTTATCACTATTTCAATATATTTAAGTAGGGAAAAGCTATTCAAGACATTCAAAATCTTAATGAATATTAAACAAATGATCTTTATTAATTTTTGTTTATCAAACAAGAGGTGACGTTAATGAAAAACTAATATAAAACTAGAGCCTAATGGTCAGCTTAGAGTTATAATTCTATTTCATTTTGTAAATGGATTGAATATTTGAAAACTGACTCCAAAAAAATCAATTTAAAAAATTACAAAACTAAAAAGGGAACTGCGAAGTTATGGTTTATGGTTTCTTTGACATTTCCTAAATCCTTTGAATGAATAATAACTGCAATTATGTTTTAATAATTCTTTGGTTTAAAATTATGATGAAGTTTAAATTAAAATAAGAACGGAATTTCAAGTTCAGTTATCTTTAACTTTTTGTCAATTCAAGTTGTAACGAAGTATCAAAAAGTATACGTTTGTCAGTTTAAAAAATAACATGAAAGTTATAAGTATTGTTAAACTTTCGATTATTTTTTTCATAGACTAATTATTAGTGTTTCTACTCTGAATCTTAATAATGAATTTCCATTTTTGAAGTTTTTTTTTATTTGTTGTCTTTTGATTTTTTTAAAATTCATTTAGAATTTTGTTTCGGTGCTTAATTGACTTTTCTTATAGAAAGTCTTTTGTTTGAAATCATTCTTGCGATAAGAAATGCCTGTTATTTAAGCATTTTGGAAAAGTCTGGAAAAAGTCGGGAATTTGAAAATGTGATTTGAGTGGTCACCCTGCACCAGGCATAGAGTAATCTTTACCAAATAATTTCGAATGCGAATTGGAGCCTAACAATTCGAAAGGGCACATAACTTTTGTAAACAATAGTGTATCCCTTTCACTCAAATGACAGTTTACATAAGGTGTGAAAGGGACACACTCTTGTTTACAAAAGTTATGTGCCCTAATGAAATGACAAGCACGAATTAAACTCTCTAAGCTAATGCACGACATATTGTTAAAAAATAAATTACCTGTCAATTTCTGTAGTTGATCCTAGGTATGTACACAGAAAAAAAATGGCAATATTCATCAGGAAATGGTGACAGATTTTGTGTCAAAAAATGATTAATTTTATCCCAATAAATGATGAATTTTCATCAGTTTTTGATGAATATTCATCAGGTTCACATTTTTACACATTTTTTATGTTATATTACTCAAAAAGAGCTTATATTCAACCTACCAAATTTTCAACATTCCAAAATTCAACTTTTTTTTTCTGTGTAGATTAGATAAAGTAAGGCGGGTTTTGAAGCTGTCTAAAAAAGTTATCTCAAATGCTAAATTTTATATGGAGATTTTCAGAAAAGTGGAAATTTGGCCATTTTCCAGACCATTTTTTGCGGATTTTAGGTGAACATTGGCTTAAAAAAATGTTTTAATAGTAGTTTATGCAACAAGTTGCAAAAAGAGGATTTTTTCAGCACGAGTCGTACATTTATCCAACGAGATTTACCGAGTTGGATCAATACGAAGAGTGCTGAAAAAATCAAGTTTTGCAACGAGTTCCATACAACATTTTTTGCAATTCCAAAAACACACACTGAGTGAAATTTAATGTCAAATTTCCTTGTATTTTGTCAATAAATCGTTTAAATCGAAAAAATGTTGAAAAGTGTTACTTTTCGAAACAAGTGCTGAAAAGTTCATATTTTCAGCACCCATTTGAGTGCTGAAAAGTAGAACTTTTCAGCATTTATTTTGAAAAATGTTGCTATTCGATTCAGTTATTTTTGGTACAGAAAAGTAGGCTATTTCGTCGTTCAAGAATGACAGGAAAAGTAAGTAGTTTCACGACGGAATTGCAAAAAAGCATTTTTCGGTTCTGTGGCCGAGCAATTCCAGCCCAAAACAGGAATTTGAAAGTACTTTTTTCTTGACCCTCTCCGATGTCAATGAAACTTTGTAGACATGTTATCCAAGGCATATACAAGCCATTTTTGTGTATATGGAGCCAGTTACACTCGATAATGACATTTGAGAAGGGCGTAAGTGTTTTAAATATTTTTGTATTTCGTAATTTAAATATTTCTGTATCTCGAAGCCGTTGCATCGTATCAAAAAAGGTCAAAGACAAACTTGTAGGAAATTTGACGGGCTTTCTTTTTTTAATACACTGAATGAAAAAAACACTCCACTTTTATAAGATTTTTTGATTTTTAAGTTTAAAGATCAAATTTGAAGGTGAGCCCACGATTTTTTTTCGTTCAAATTTTTTGTGAAAATAGCCTAAGATGTTACAAAAAGACTCACGAAAAATGCAGGATGGAGCAACTCACCTGAAAAATTATATCTGTAAGCCTACAAAGTTTCATTGCCATCCAATTGAAATGTGGCCAAAGACAAACTTATGGGAAATTGGACGAGCTTTCCGGTAAAAATACTTTCGAGACTGAAAAATCAAGTCTGTCATATAGAAATTGCCAAAAACCATCAAAAAACCTATTTTTTCAACATTTTTATTTTTAAAACCGCTGTACTTAACCTTCGGGAAGTCGCGTGTTTTCGCCTTTCTTACAAGTGCCCTTACAAACTGTGTACAAAGTACACGTACGCGACCTCCGGTGGGTTAACAAGGATTGGACTTAGGACAGTGGTCAATATGGAGACTCTTATATAAAATTGTCTAAAGAATCGACTCTCGAGTTCAATTTTTGAAAATTTCGACGTTTGTAGCACTTTTCAAAAAAACAGTTTCAGTAAATAATTTTTGTAATTTTTTAGGTGAGTTGCTCCATCCTGCATTTTTCGTGAGTCTTTTTGTAACATCTTAGGCTATTTTCACAAAAATTTTTAACGAAAAAAAATCGTGGGCTCACCTTCAAATTTGACTTTTAAACTTAAAAATCAAAAAATCTCATAAAAGTGGCGTGTATTTTTGTTTCAGTGTATTTTTTTCGGAAAGCCCGTCAAATTTTCTACAAGGTTGTCTTTGACCACATTTTGATATGATGCAACGGCTTCGAGATACAGAAATTTTTAAATTACGAAATACAAAAATATTTAAAACACTTATGCCCTTCTCAAATGTCATTATCGAGTGTAACTGGCTCCATATACATAAAAATGGCTTGTATATGCCTAGGATAACATGTCTACAAAGTTTCATTGAAATCGGAGAGGGTCGGGTACAACCGATTCCCTATTTGACATGGAATTGCTCGGCCCAGAAAATGGTAAAATTTCCCAATAAAATCTGGGTTTCGTGCTGAATATTCTTTGACAGCCAGAAACCTCGCCTCATCTTACAGATCACCTTCTGAAAATAATTAACAAAAAATAAAAATGGCTGTTAACTTATATTGTTTTATTTTTATAGTTGAACTATTTTGAACAAAACAACTCTGATTTGATTGTTGAGCTTTAGAAGAACCCCTAAACTAATCTAAGGTGATTTAAAAAATTTAAGTCCAAGATGGCGGTCAAAAGCCGGTTCACTAAAAAGAGCGACTGCGGTTCTTATTTGAAAATCCGGTCTTTTGAAAAAAAAACCGTTCCAAGATGAAAAAATTTTGTGAATCGATTATCCAAAGTCCTATACAAACCTTCGGATAATCGAAACTTCGGATAATCAGGGCATCGAATAATCGAGTCTAGACTGTATTTCAATTTTAAGTAAGGAATGTCATTGGCTTGATATGCAGATAAATACAATTTTATTTTTAAGCTCAAAGCGATTTTCATTATTTGCCATTCTTATCATTGGATTCCACATTAATAACAATATAATTTCACATTTTAATGATGTAGCAATATTTAGTCAGCTACTTGCTTCCAAGAAATTTCCGATAACGCACATTGCTATATTATATATCATTCTTTCTCTTCACTTGTGGTTGATGTTTTAGAAGTTATTATTAATTTTAGGAATCATTTTTATTCTGTTTCAGAATGATTTCAGTTGGCTAAAATTATTTTGTTTCAATCTAAATATTGGAGAATTAATCGTGCTAACGGCTAACTTCATACTAAAGTATTACCTTAGAAATGAGAAATAAAAAAAAAAAACTTCTAACCAACATGAACCAGGAAACATAGCTATGCCCGACCTACATAGCGACCCTAGCACTAACAGCCTTTTTTTCTGTCTAATTCATCACACCAAATTCCGCACATTCCTTCCTTCTATTTCGCGCACTTACCTATGTTCCCCGGCTTACGTTCTCTCTCCGCGACTTAAACCCGCGACTTACGCACTCCAACTAGCCGCTGCACTGCTGCCCTAGCATAAGCATAAATCCAGCCGTGCTGCTGCCCCAGCACAATGCACAGATTCGCCTGCCCGGCTGCATCGAATGGAAATAAGTGCATTTAATGGGTTTTAGATTAGATTAGATTAGAGAGCCCTGGCCAATTCGCGACCTGCGGCGGCGGCGGCGGCCCCTCTTTGGGAAGTGTCGGAACCTCGGTCGGAACGGTCAGTTTTTTTAGGGTGGACTGGGCGCAGCGAGAGAGACCTTGATAAGTGTTTGATCTTCTAACCCCGCGAAACTTGAGGTCCTGGAGGTGGGGGAGTTAACCTTTGGGTGATTCAAGTTAGCTCCTGAAACTATTGCTACTTGGGAGGTTGAGTTTTCATCCAATTTGATGTTTTTTTACTATTTCAACAAATTATTTTGATGATAACTTTGTTGCTTACTTCCTAAAGCTATTTATTACTCTATTTCAGCCTTTTTCAAGTCTGTAATGGAATATCTAAGTGATTTTTTACCAATTGTAGCAAGAATTTGTAAAACAAAAAAATATAAAAATTGATATTAAAAGCCTAGGTTTCAACATTTGGATGACATAAACTTTGAAAAATATTTGCAACGGCCTTAGACATTTATAACATAAATATTAGTTATTAGCTAAAATTCAGTAAAAAATATTTTTTCAGTAAATAAATATTTTGATAGAAACTTGATTGCTCACTTCTCATTGAGCTATTTATCACTCGATTTCAGTTGATAACGCTTTTAATTAGCTTTATTTGCATGTCAAAGTTCTGACCTGCCAACATTAGAGGCACGCTGGAATTAGAAGCTGTTCCCCGAAATGACTACACACTTTAAAGACATTTTTATTTTGTAGTGTCGAAAATTTGTAAGATTTAGCTGTTTTTCGATGTAATTTTACCTCAATTTAATTGAAAAGTACAATTACACGTCAAAATATGTAATTTTACATGTTTAAGAGGCAATAGGCATTTTTTAGTCAGTACAATTTTAAAATGTCTGTCACTTGAACATTGATGAAAAACTAAACCACTTTTGATAACTTCAATTCAAGGTCAAGGTGTTGAAACTATTTTGTTCTCTCCACGGTATCAAAATCAATAATTATATTTTTTTGGTAGTATTTGATTAACTCCAGACGGACTTGGGTCCAAAAATTCGTCAAAAGTAAATTTGTTAGCCAACTATGAATCTTCAAATGGCATAAGAAATGAGAACTCATAATTTTTTAGAACAAAAAAATGCATTCGACGATTTCACTTATTTCATGTAGCTTTTTGGTACAGCCATTTTTTTCATTTTTTATTTATTTTATTTTATTTATTTATTTGTATTGTAGAAAAGGTCACAAACAATAAATGTAAACATGTAAACATAAATGCTAATAAAAAATTCGCCACTAAATCAAATGATGCGCTTTTATAATGAAAATTCACAGTACACACATTTCGGCATGTCTAAACCGAAACTACGGAAAAATCTGTACAATAGAAATAATATCTAGTATGTAAGCAAATTGAAAGAAGTCTACATAAGCTTTACGAATAAACAATTTTAATAAACTTTTTTTTGCAAGATAAAAGAAGTTCAAAATTGCCTCCTAAATAATTGAAAAAAAAAAATGAAAAAGAATTTGGATAGTAGATTGGACACAGGTTTGCAACTTAACAAATCATTATTTTAATCATTTTCATTTTTATTCTCATTAATTTTTTTTTTTAATTTGCATGATTTACATTTTAAGTATTTGTTTGAAACAACGGTCCTGATTTTCGGCTCAAAGATCAGAAATCACAAACCCTTCGCCGATCGAATCTTTCCCGACTGCAGCGGCCAACTATTCGCGAGCGAACACGACTCTCCAGCTACCAGCGCCTTGGCCAATCGCTGCACACAGCGAAACCAATACATCGAAACGAATATGTGCAGAGAGGAGAGAATCGAGAGCAAAATGCCAGCGAGGCGCTCACTTGGCCTGCACTACCACAGTTTGCCGTCAATTTGAGCGCTGCTTTGAGCGCTGTGCTACACGAATGGAGTGAGAGAGAAAGGGAGCGAAAAGAGATTTTTCCGTCACGTGATCGCGAGTGAATGAGTCTTTTTAGAGCATTCAGGAAACTTGGTATGAGATTTATAAAGGTTTTTGGAAAAAATATATCAGGTTTCGCAAACAACAATGCTCTTGGAAAACAGTATAAATAAAAAAGGAATTTTCAGCTGAAAATTAAATTTCAAGACATTTTTTTTAATATACTTTGTGAAGTTTTTCGTGCAATTTAGTATGGAATTTGACTAAAAGTATCAAACATTTTAGTTGCATACTTCAAAACATGAAAAATAGCATTGACTTCGATTAGAAATAACCTTCTTTTGCCAGACTTTCGATCATCGTTTAAAGAATAATTTTTGAATATGACTTTTCCAATGCAGAAAAAATTGAAGATCTGACAACACTGTCCAAAGTTAGACCACTAAATTGATGTTTACCGTTCGTCGAAGTGTCATATTTGTAATTTTGAACAAAAAACACTTCCAGCACTGTTATCGTTCGTTCTTTTCGAAGAATAAAAAAATATGTAGATCTGGCAGCCCTGTCTTGGAGCATCGACACCTAAATGAGATTTACTAAACTTTTGAAGACTGTATTTTTTGCATTTTAATATCAATTGTTGAATTTTGACTTATTATTATTTTATTTAACTATTCAATCAGATTATGTTTCAGTCTCCTGTTGTCATGCTAAAATCACTTAATTGAACATACAACATTTTGTCTTAAAAATATAATTTTTGGTAAATTTGTATGTCAAAAGTTCGGATAGTTTGGATATTTTCTATGAAAATATTTCTACAGATTTGATAAGACTACAAATTTCTCAAAAAAAAAAAAAAAGATTGTTTATAAAATTTACTACAAATGAAAAGAAGGCTTGTACTCTTGAGGGTTAAACCGTCTAAGGTAGGAGGGGAGTGAAGGAGATTTGAGGGGTAATCCGATCGCCAATTGCGCGGGTGCGTTGCGAATTTGTTGTGTTGTTGTAGAGCGTGGTGGTGGTTCACCCAGCGGCACCAGAGATATCAGTAATAAACAGGAAGGGGGGGAACACTTTCAACAAGGTAGATTGGAGGTTAGGATTACCGATCCTTACCCCGTGTGGTGTCTGTCTCAAGAAGGTGCGAATTAGGCGACTTGTAGGTCAGTAACACCTGGTGAGTTGGCAATTAATTTCTATAAGAAATTCTAAAAAGCGATAAATTTACTTTTGTTCAGAAAAAAAATGTCAAATTGCTTGCAAAAATTTGCAAAATTCGCATAACGTATTTCTATTTTTAATGGCCGGTGTTTAAACGCGCTTTTTCGTTCTACTAACCGACATCTTAAGGACCCCACCCGCCCTTCCTCTTGCCCAGCTTCTTCCTTCTTCAACCTGCACAGAATGCACAAGTGTGATGAACTCGAAATAACTCCCCATCTTTCCACTCTGCTTTCCTGCTTGCTCCCGCTGACTTTGGCGGCTACTATTTGCAGAGATTTGCAAAAAAAAGGTTATTTTTATCACACAAACACACACCCAAATTTACGCGCTTAAGTAAGAGTAATAATTTGGCGTAAAAACGACGTAAAATTTGCGCGTGATTTTTTTTGCAATATTTCGTTAACCAAACGCACCAACAAAGTGCAGCTGACCGTGCGCAATGCATGTTGGTGTCACCAACGTGGAGTTGCGTGACACGATCGCGATCTTTTTTGCATCTGTCCCCTCGAGTTGGTTTGGGTGAGCCTGCGCGAGCACGCAACAACGCAACCATGCGTGCGTTTCGTTAGTTCTCTCTAATGGACACGTAGAACGCATTCTGAGCGGCGGGAGAAGGGAATGGAGTGGGAAACCCCTAGCATGGTGGAGGGATTGCTTAAAAAAATAAAGAAACAAGAAAAAACAAATGAATCTTCCAAAAATAAAAAATAAATTGGCAGAATTTTTAGACCATGGAACGGAGAAGGAGACAACACTTAAAGGAGAAAAAATTTCATAAATTTATACTTATCATGTATTGACAAAAATAACAAAAATTGACAAACATTTTCGTCAAAACATTCCACAAACATTTATAACAAACAACCTTCCCCAACTCAAAGGTGGGTAAAGTAGGTGCAAACACGTCAAAATTGCATAATTTGTCCCAATTTAAGTGATGCATCAAGTCTGTCCACTTCTCTCCCTCTCTCACTCTTGACACGTTGCACGCACCAACCTCTCAGCCGCTAATTAAGGGCCCTCTTCCGAACACATTTTTTTTGCCAATTTTCCATTTTACAAAGTGCGTTCGCCCTTCTCTCTCCCTCTCTCCCCACCTGACCGATGCACTTTTCTTTCTGTCGCCTTTTCTCTCACACACTCTCTTAACACGTTGACGTTGCTAACGATCTCGTCTCTGATGTGTGTCCTCCGCTCTTCTCTCCGTCGCGAGGTTGAAATATGCGTTTCTGTTTGTTTTTTTTGCAGGTTTTTTGCTGCCCTCTGTCTCCTCGTGTCAAACTTGGCGAAATTGTTGTCGCGTGCGTGCATTGATCCGCCACCAGTTGCATGCGGTGCAGCGTAAACAGCAGGAAAAAAAACGTTGTTTGTAAAGCAAAGAATTGAAATGTTGCTGATTTTTAAAACTTAACTCAACCAATGAGATTTAAAAAAAACCCTCCGCCACTTTAAAATTTCCTCAAAATATCGATTTAGGGGAAATATACCCTTTCTCAGCCTGTTCTATTATTGGCCTATCAGCACTTTGATAATGAATTACAGCTTTCATTAAATGTTTTTGACTGTCTCAAAGTAACAAATAGCTGTATCTAAAAATGTTGATTTAAAAATAAACGTTACTTAATCCACTTAATGGTTGAGGTGCCTTCCTCACATTCATAAAGACAGTACATTCAGTAAAAATATCAACATTCCCTCCTTAACATGTTTAACAAATCAACTTTATTACTCATTTCATTTGATAGGGTTCGCAGACCTTCAATATTTCTGGCTAATCGGCAAGGTCTGATAAAAAAAACCTATTCAACGATAGTTCGCATGGAAGATTCAGACAATATTTCTATCACAATATCTGAAATCCGGCCTTCAAAAAGTGTATAAATAACACTCAAGTGCTAATAACGCCCGTGTGGATCAATCGGACTGCGCACTGAACTCACAACCGAGAGGTCGCCGGTTCGAATCCCGCGGGGGGGCACTCTAAAATTCGGCGCCGTCGCTCCGTGCCATACTTTCATACACTTAGGAGCCCAGGGCGGCGAAGTCCTTGTAGATAAAAAAGAAGACACGCAATAGTGGCCGACAGCTATACAGTCAACTTCGTTTTTTTCGCTAATAACTTTTGATAGGGTTGTCAGATCCTCGATGTTTTAGGCTAATTTAAAAGGTCTTTCGATTATCTGACTAGCGACAGGTTGCATGATAAATCCGAACATCATTTTCATTGAAATATCTGAGATCCGGCCTCCAAAAAGTGTATAAATAACACTTAAGTGCTAATAATTGTTGATAGGAATGTCAGATCTCCAATGTTTTATGCTGATTAGAAAGGCCTCTTTAACACATTTCTGGCAATGTGTAACATGATAGGTTTTCTTGCAAAAACCACCCTTTTAACAATCTTCCGGACATACGCCAAAATCGTTTTGTTTGGCATAACTTTTGAAGTACTTAACTAAACTTGCTGATTTTAAATAGAGACCTATGGGACCCCAAGACGGATCGAATGAGACTAATGAGCATGAGCATGAGAGCATGAGAGATCACCCATGGTTGCCCCTCCGTTGCTGAACAGAACCGTAATATCCTTTCAGCACTACTGATTATAGGCTTCGACGATCAAGTGGTGTTTCCCTTATCAACAGCATGTATGAATGCGCTGAAAAGATAAAACACCATGATTGCTAAAGCTAGATCAGTTGCGAATAGGTAACAGTCATTGGCCACCAACGGCGCCCGCCATGTCAGTTTGTAGACCTCGATTTTAAGGGACGGGAATGTTAGTTAGCGCAGGTTGCTACTAGGGCAGCTGATTTACTCTGTGCTTACACCCCACGAGCGCCAGGAACCTGAAAACTTGTTAGTAGGATAGGGTGTTTGGTCAGGATTCATCATAGAAGATGATGATGCGACCCAAAATCATAGTGTTTGTTGAACGGTATTTTGTATTATTCTCAAGGCAAGCAATCGGAGGCTGCGGATGAGACATTTCCCGTTTATCTGTTGTTAAATTTTAAATGAAATGGTCTAGTCTTAGACAGCCGGCTGTGGAAAGATAGAACCAAAATCATTTGTAATTAAAACTGAAGGGTTAAACAGTGTAATTTTTAACTTGAGATGATTTCACGAGTTTTGAATGATTGATGTTTAGTGAGGTACTGATTAACTTTGCGAACGACGAGTTACGATGTATCGAGATGAAATGGTATGATAGGGTTTTGTTGTTGTTGCACATCGACAACGGACGCGAAAAATTTACCGACCCGACGAAAAGGCATCGCAAATCGAACTGACTGTCATCGGGACAGTCAAAGCCAGCCGCACCTTCACACGCACACACGCACGCGAAAAAAACGAAAAACACACTGCGACGGACGCGAAAAATTTTGCGACCCAACGAAAAGGCATCGCAAATCGAACTGGCTAACTGTCATCGGGACAGTCAAAGCCAGTCGCACCTCACACGCACACACGCACGCGAAGAAAAAACGAAAAACACACTGCGACGGACGCGAAAAATTTTGCGACCCAACGAAAAGGCATCGCAAATCGAGCTGGCTAACTGTCATCGGGACAGTCAAAGCCAGTCGCACCTCACACGCACACACGCACGCGAAGAAAAAAACGAAAAACACACTGCGACGGACGCGAAAAATTTTGCGACCCAACGAAAAGGCATCGCAAATCGAGCTGGCTAACTGTCATCGGGACAGTCAAAGCCAGTCGCACCTCACACGCACACACGCACGCGAAGAAAAAAACGAAAAACACACTGCGACGGACGCGAAAAATTTTGCGACCCAACGAAAAGGCATCGCAAATCGAACTCCCCCAAGACGGATCGAATGAGACTAATACGGTCAAAATCCATTTATCCAGTCCGGAGATAATCGAGTGACAATTTTTTTGTCCACCCACCTACACACATCCACACAGACATTTGCTCAGAACATGATTCTGAGTCGATAGGTATACGTGAAGGTGGGTATACGAGGTCAAATTAATTTTATAGCCTTTCCTCAGCAAGGTGAGGAAGGCAAAAATGGCTTAGAGTGATTAAAATGGGTATATTTCCCCTATAATACTTATGTAACATTGTTTTATATTTTAACAAAAAAAAAACATTTTAGACTTTTTACAAATTTTGATTTGGAACCATGGATTGGACAGACTTTATCAAAAATAGAAAAAAGTTCCGCCAAATGCGTTTACTTTTGCTAAAAAATAACAAAACGTCAAATTTATTTTAAGAAAATATGCAAAATTTTCCAAAAATTTCCAAATTAAGCTTATTCAAATGCTCAAATTTGTAATTGGGCATAACTTTTATTTACTTGACGATCAGTTGTCCAATGATTTTTTTTATTTTGTGAAAAAAAAATCATTCAGCATTACTTTTGGAGTAATTTCAAAGAAAAACAACTTTAAATATGGGTTTGAAAACTTTTCACTGGCATTCAAAAATTGCCATAAATGCTAAAATGTTTTCAATTTAGATTGATGAGAAATTTGCAATAGACCCCCAACGAATTGTGTGTCGATTCAGCTTTCAGCTTTCCACTTTTTATCCTAATGTATTTGAAAAAGTACACCGTGAAACAATTTTGAAACTGATTGATTAGCCTTGAAATATTTGAAATTATATTTTTAATGCTCAAAATCAAATAATACTCTAATTTATTTGACATTCAATGAATTATGTATTTATAAATAAAATAAAAACTCAAGTTTAAAATCTTTAAAATCATTCTATCTTGAAGCGGTTCTTTCAATAAACCAAAGCTTCAAATGAACCACGGCACTTCCCAAGCAACACACTTTGTCAGATAAACGTATTTCCTAACTGGTTGTATAACCGAACGGCCTCGTTACCACAACTTGTTCTACAACTCCTGTGCATTGGAAAAAGCGCACTTTTTTCTGTTGTATAACTTGCCAGAATAAGATGCAAGTTATCAGAGTAAGTTGTACAAATGTATCTGACAACACTGTGCTAGCTAACAAGAGATTCAACGAAAAAAAGGGGGCGTGGTTAACGGCTGTGCTGTCAAATCAAAGCGCACAATGAAAAGGAAAGATAGATTGAAAACAGTTGTCTAACCGTTACCCAACTTACATGTAAACAAACAGTTCTTATTAGAATTTCAATCAACGACGAAGCCAATATGAATAGTATCTCTGACTATTTTGGCACGCTTGTTTCTGGCCGATTTATTTAGAAAAAAAATTGAAATTGCATGAAAAAAAATAATATTTTCGCGCTCTCTAACTGTGATTCATGTGAAACCCTCTTCATGGCGAACTTTTAGATTTTCATTTTTTGATGAACTTCGCCTTTCCCAAGATTCGATCCGATGACTTCGACGACTTGTTGTTATCTCCAGGCAGGTCCAGGCGCGCTTCCACATCTCTCCACGAGGCTTCATAGTAAACAAGCTGGCCTAAACGTCAATAACAAGGCTGCTGTCAGCTTTGTTATACTGCAGTGAGCTATACAACTTAACTCCAGAAAAGGCTGTCATTGGAAATAAAGTTATATAAGTTTGTTTCAAGTCAGTTTTTATAACTCCATTATGTAACTTTGTTATAACAAACCGTTTCAACTTTCATTTCGATTACCGTACCACGGAGTAACATTGAAAATTGGTGTGATTTTAATTTGTTGTTTTCTCTATCATGAATTCCGTAAGCTGATATTTTTTGTAGCTTTTACCGGCGATATGTTTATAAATAATCGGTCAACAATCAAAATTATTGCAATCATCGATAAATAAACATTATTGAAACTCTAAATATCTCACGTACAAATTTACACCACCTAACAACACGCAATGTCAAGTTGAATATGTTTGTTGAATATCAGTTATATAACCTGTTCTCCGATAACATTTGTGTAACAAAGCGAGAAAACCTAAGGTTATTTATAGAATGGTTGGCCACGCCCATTTTTCAGAAGATGCCGTCACATGACTATGTTAGATAAGCAGTAAAACAAACAGTGCAATATTATTCTTATCCAACAAACTGTTTTCGAGGAAAACAATGCTGATGAGGGAACAGCATCATGGCATATCAGGATTTTGACGTTTAATTACAGCTCATAGAAAGCGTTTTCGACTGAAATCAAGTGATAAATACCTCAAACGGAAGTGAGCAAGCAAGTTTCTATCGAAGGTGTACCAAAATAAGTTGTTTAAACAGTGTAAATCAGCAAATTGGATGGAACCCCCCAAATAGGTGAGAATTTTTCCTATGTTGTGTTTTGTTGGAAAAGAGTGAAGTTGACTGTGTTTTAACACTTTTGTGGCACAAAACACGATAGTTACACAAGTCAGTTATACAAGCAGTGAAACAAACTGTTATTTAAGTTATGTTCAGATTTTTTCTCGTATGTTTATCAAAAACAATTGTCTAACTATTATTCAACAGTCGACAAGTTATGAGTGCTACTTGGGTTTTTTTGTGAGCCAAGGTATATCCGCTCTTTTTAGTGAATCGGCTCTTTGAGCTGCTCGCTCTTTTTTGCCCACCTCTACTTTATACATTATTTCACTTAGGATACTGTCAAAATATGTCAAAATATGAATCAGTTTGTGGAAATCTTTCCCAAGCTCATAAATACGTTTGCAATGTTCGAACTAAAATAATGAGGATAGCTCATTTGCTGTTTGTAAACTGACAGTTTCACAGTTTTGATAGAAAAAAAAGTATCACAAAATCACTTCTACATCACTACAGTGTCATGCTACAGTCAAAAATCCGAACAATGAAATGGCCAAAACTATTGCATTGCACTAACCGCAGCGAGAATTATGCGACCGGGTCACACGGGGAGAAATGACGCGTGGACATACCGTAACAAATGCTCGGTATAAGTAACTAGTTGTCCAATATCTTCCTTAGCTAAAATTAGTAATTTTTTTTTTCTCATTTTGCATCTTTTTAAAATCGAAATATAGATTTTTATTTAAAAGACATTACATTTGTTACATTCTTTTAAATAATTTTTTGAGGTTAAAATATTTTAGAGTGTAGCAAAATCGGTTCTAGCGAATATGATTACCGGAAGAAAGGCTCTCTGAGTATGCTTTGATCTCGTTTCTTTTGACTGTCACTTGATCGTTAAGTGTGGCAGGGATGGTTAAAACAATTAATGATTTGGTTTAGTCGCCAACTTGCTGCGATCAAAATACAACCTTGCCCCTTTACCGCCAGAAGTCACGGGTTCTTATAATCAGCCACTGTGCCCTTGACGAATAACAGCTAGTCGTGGCAATTTAAGAATCAAAGCTATTCTCAGCAGTCTTATTCGTTAGGTGTAACAATTGGGAAATTTTAATAAAAATCCCTGTTTTCCCGAGCCTGGGAGTTTAGATGTCAAAAACGTAAACAGTAGAAGGCATGGTTTGACAAACTGCGTCTGAACCAAAGTTTCTTATGATAATTTTGATCGTATCTTAAGCAAAACAACGTAAATGGGCCAACGACGAAGTGTAAACAAGTAGTGGATCTCGATCAAAATGTATACATCAACTGACGGGACGCAAAGTTACTGATTGTTTACACTTCGTCCTTGTCCCATTTATGCTCTTTTGTTTTGTTTGACAGCGCCTTTTGTAGATCTGAAAAGGCGTTCTAAACTGCATAAATCAAGCCAAACAAAGTAAATGGGCCAAAGGCGAAGAGTAAATTAACAGTTCATCCTCCTTACGTCAGTTGATGTTTTCATTAGAGCGAACAGGATAGATTGTTTGTTTACACACCGACATTGGCAAAATTACATGATTAGCTAGAAATGGAGGGCTTGTATGTCACTTTTTGACGTTTCGAAAAAACACTTTTTAAAGACTGGACATTCAACGCAAACAATAACAAATACTTTTTGTTTGGAAGGCCGTTCTGTACTTTGTTCGGAAATTTGGTTGCCGGAGTACTAAGTTATTATCAAAAATGTAAACAGTAGGCGTGTATGCAAGAGTGACAAAACGGCCTCTGACTAAAATTTCGTTGAGCAAGTGGTCGCACTTGCAGGGTGGGTCAAGATAGCACGATCTGATAGGGACTACATTTCAAATGAAGAGTGTCAAGATTTCACGGGATTTTTACGGTTTCAATTGAATATCTCAGGATAAATAATTTGTGTTGGGAATCTGTGAAGCTTAAAAGCACAACATTGCGTTTAAGTTTGGCTAAAATCGACGTGCGACAAGAAAGTACGATCTTGACGATATCTTAAAATTCCTAAATTTAACACAAATCCAGCAAACCAATTCCAAATTCCACCAAAGTTTGGAGGATGATGCATTATTCCGGCAAAAGTTTTCATTATTATTATTTTCCGACATCCCCTCCCAACCAGCTCGTTCACCTTCAACTGCACCTTCCCTCAGCCCGGGTTCCGGACTGTCCAAGTGCAACCCCCGCTTAGGTCGGTCGGTGCACTATGCTTCCAGGACCAAACGTCGACGACGACTCACGAACCAACGAGGGGAGGGGGTGCTTCCAATCCTAGACATCGTGCGGTTATTTTGTTTTTCTTTTTTTTAGGAATTCTTACCCCTTGCGTTTCACCCTCTACAGTTTGGCCCGTCGAGGCTAGACCAAAAAAAGCAACATGGCGGACCGACCCCGGGGGGAGAATCAACGCGTGTTCAGGGGAGGAAGAAGTGGTGGAAAAGTCGTGCACGCGCATCATTTGGGCTCGATCGAACTGCACTCTGGAGAAAAAGAGGAAGGGAAGAGGAGGAAGCAAAAAGAACAACAAAAAAGAGAAGTTGAGAAAAAAGTGGGAAAGGGTGAGGGTGTTGTTCCTGATTGGCTGATAAGGACCCATCGTTACGAAAGGAACGTTTTCCCTGTTTTTGCTTTTGCTTCTTCTTTTTGTTCCTAGTCCCGATGAACGTGACTATGCGCGCACACACCGACACACACACACACATAGTTGCGAGGGAGCTGCGTTCGCCTGCGGCGCTCCACACACACGTGTGTGTGTGTGTCCATGCCTGGAGGTGCATTTTCACACAAACGCACCAACACACACACACACAGAAATTTCGAGCTAGGAAAGGGGTGCATCGTGCACTGCTGCATAGTAGGCGAACACACACACACACACACACTATTATGGTGGGCGGAGCTACGGAGCAGATTGATAGCGGCAGTGTGGACGTGAGGGGCGGGGTTTGCTGCCCCCCCCCTCCGCTCCTTAGGGTGGGGAAGGTGGTTCGATCGAAGGAGGTCGACATTCGCTGGTGCACCCCGAGATTGGCTTTTGTTTTGTCTTTGGAGCAAAAGGGGTTTGCCTAGGCGCAGGGTTCTGCGATGCAATGAAAGGAGAAGGGAATTGTTTTGATTTGGGAAAAGGATGGTTGTTGATCTTTCAGATTTTGACAGCTTTAACTGATTTGTTAGTTTTCTTTTGTCAGGTCTACTGTATTGTTAAGCAGTTTCAATTTCATTCGCTTTTTTGACATTCCGTAAACAATAATAAACACGTTTTGTTTGGCTGGCCATTCCGTGCATTGTCCCGAAGTTTGGTTGAATTTGGTTGCCGGAGTCCCGATTTATAATTACAAATGTTTACGGAAGTCGGGCATGTACGTGTGTCAAACGCGTTCTGACCAGAAATCCTTTTGTCCACACAGAAAAAAAAGTGTAAATTTACCCAACACTGAAATCATGTTTTTAACGTAAACATGCTCAATGTAATTTTGAAATTCAATGTAAATAGTTGTATTGCATTTAAAGGACCTTTATGTAAATTGAGATTCTACGTAATGCGTGAAGCTCATGTAAATCAAGCTTTAATTTGCGCCGAACATAAATTTGAAGGTATGAATAACATGTAATTGCATATCTGATGTAATATTTTCTTAACGTAATCCCAAAAATAATTTAAATTTAAATAAAAGCTTATTTTGCAAATGACAGCACAAAAGGCAGACAAAACAAATCAGCTCAATGTTATTATTGTTTGGTGTGGTAATGTTGGAAGTGTTTTTGCGCTAGATTTTGCGTTTAAATGAAATTTCGGCTGATGTCCAAGCAGCTGTTTATTTCGCGAGACTGCTGGGCAACAGTAGATGGCTCCGGACAGGAAAGGGAAGGTTCCGCACAGCAATTTTATTTCACCCAGGTTTGGATCGCAAATTTCAATTTTAACCGGCTTTCCTCACGCCAAAACAAGTTTTTCAGTTCGGATACAATCGGTCCGGAAGGATGTAAACAAACCTTGCGGATCGATTGCTGTCAATGTTAATTGAAAGAATTAAGAGCTTCTGAGAGAGGACCGATGGAATCTGTACCAACGGCACCAACAGCAATCAAAGGGATGGTTTGTTTACATTTCATCGTGCCAATCAAATCCTGGATCCTGGAATGATTAATCTAAAATCAGTTCCTTCCTATTGATCGCTTGTCTGGCAATAATTTGGTATTACGTAAAATCCTTCCGGGTTGATTGTAGCAGTTGCACCGCCGGGTGAGTAAAAATTCATAAGGTTACTACTTACAAAATATTACATTTTTGCATTTGCAGCTGCTTTAGATGGTTTGCCATTGATGCTGGCAGCCAGAACCTTGAGCTTCTTCGACAAATTTGACTTGCAGCGGCGGCAGCCGAAACCTCTTTCGTGGTGGCAACCTCACCCGGAACAGCGCCCTTCTTGGTTTCCTCATCGGTTGGAGTATCTTGTGCCACTCTCCCGGCTTGAACGGTCAAACAGGTACTCGCGGCGTCTTTTACGCGGTTTTGACCGCAAGAACGGATCATGTAGACGCAGGATTCACAATCTTACAATGTCGGAACGAGGCATCGGCACAAACTCCCTCGTAGATTTTCACCGAGACCGGAAGAAAGCTGCTGGTCCTCAGCTATACAAGAGTGGGAAGGAGGAACAGGAACGGGATCATGGCTTAAATTCGCAGAGATTCCCTTATCAATCAAGATCCAAGCTAGATTTTTGTTGGCTGAAACACAAAAAAGAACATGTAAGTATGTTTCACCTTTAACTCGGCAATATTTGCCAATTTAGTTCCACAGGTTTAAGCTGGGTCTTGTATATTAGTTTACTTACAGCATTAGTTAGCAACATTCACTAATGGTGAAATATAAAACTGATATTTTTAACAAAATTTGTTAAAATTTAATTTCAGGTGCGAAGCTTGACTTTTCGACGGATTTTTTTCGAGACATGACGTTTTGATGCGATAAACTGTTCGATCAGATGAAGTCGGTGAAGTCGATGAAGCGCGGTGAATGCCCCTGTGACTGAAATTATCGCGGTGTTGACGAATCAGTTCGGTGTTAGGGAACGTTCTTTAATTACGTTACTGTTTATTTTATTTTTATTTTATAATACATACAAAAAATTGGCATTTAACCTCCTCAAGTTGCTTTTTGGATATTTTTGAAACCGCCTTGAGTCAGGGGTTCCCTATTCAAAAACACCCAAATAATGAAAATTTCGTTTATAGGACTTTTTCGATAAAAAATTTAAATTTTATCTATTTGGCAAACTAATTTATATTTTTTATACATTTGAGAACCGATGTTGGTAATGTAAACGTGTATGAATAGAAATTCTTAACTTATTTTTATGAGTTCCTAAGAAACAAAATGTGATGCAAACTTTCAATATATCCTGCTCAGGGTCAACCAACAGTTTTATTAATTTTATTTTTACACCGTTTGAATCTAGAGTTTTTTTAAAGGTCCTATAAACATATTAAACACAATAGCTTACAGAACCTTTTCAAAAACATTAACGTTACTTAATCCACCGTGAGGTGGTTGATGCCTTCCTCACATAAATATTGTTTTTTTTTTGTGAAATAAAAATAGCCAACATATGTTTTCTAAATAAAACTTCATATACTTTTAACTCAATAAGTTTGTCAGAACTTCAATCTTTTGGACTCGTTGGATAGATCTTTTGATTACGTATCCAACGATAGGATGCATGATTGATCCGGATATCGTTTCCATTGAAATATCTGATATCCGGATAGGGTTATCAGGTTTTCGATGTTTAAGGCTCATTTGAAAGGTCAATTACCGTAATCTGGGGCGAATCGGGACTTCAGTCTGAATAGGGACAGCAGTTTTTAGAGCACTTAAAGATTTAAAATTTGGAAATGGATGTACATATTTTGTTGGTCTGAGTCTGTTCTAACCGAAACCAACCAGAAAAATCAAAATATTGTGCTCCAACATGGTTAGAACTGCTGTCCCAATTCACCCCATGAGTCCCGATTGACCCCAGTTTACGGTGTCTAACTACCGACGAATCACATGACGGACCCGAATATCATTTTCATCGAAATATCTTAGACTCAGCCTCTAAAAAGTGTATAAATAACACTAAGTGCTAATAACTTTTGATAGGGTTGTCAGATCTTTGATGTTTTAGGCTCGTTGGAAAGGTTTTTCAAATAACTTTATAAAAATATATAGCGAGACGGATTTTCTTACAAAAACCAAACATTTTACAATCTGGACCTTGGGTTCAGCCAGTCCGGAGATAATCGAGTGCATTTATTTATTTATTTTTTTTTTTCGAATTAAGAAGTTCATTTTTCGAGTGATTTTATAGCCTTTCCTCAGCTAGGTGAGGAAGGCAAAAAGGAAGGTTTTAATTTTTAACATTTTTTGTGAAGTGTTTTTTAAGTTGAAAACCCCTATTGATAAGTATTGTGTTGCTAATATGATTTAAAACCTCAATAGCATGAAAATTGAAAAGTTTTCTGAAGCTAGAGAATTCGACGGTAACATTTCAAAAGGCATCATGTACATTTTGACACTTTCTGGGTTATTGCATATTCTGAAAGTACTCCTAATAAGCTATCTCTCCACCAAAAATGACCAAAAGTTACTTCAGTTAAGTCTGTTTAATTATGATTTTAAATAAAGTAACATAAACAAAATCTCTGCCATCAGCAGTCCCTGTTTATATAGCCCTGTCAACCTGTCAAACAAAAGGCTACATAAACCTCGTGACGAAAAAAAAGCAACAAGAAAAAAGCGCCATGTACATTCGGCGAAGAAAAACGAATCATAACAAAGCGCCCCCCTCAATGACAGCAGGGTGATAAAGAAGTTGGTGATTTCAAAAGGAGTTATGTTTGTTTTTCTCAAATAAAATTACTGAAATGATGTTTTATTGAATTTGGATGATCAAGTATCAATAAAAGCAACGTTTTTCATCGTTTGTTATTATTAGAACATCTTATTTTGCTTTTATATTAAAATGGGAATTGAAAATGGATGCTCAACATTCAAATGCGGTTTTCTCAAAACGCATGGTTTGTACATGATGCTTTTTGAAATGTTGGCGTCGAATTAGCAAATCTAGTAAAAATGATAACTCGTTGTTCAGATTAATAATATATTTATACAGATTTTTAGTTTAATCAAGTACATACAAATTAAACGTGGCAACCCTGCTTGGGCTGAAAAGCAAATTCAGCCACAGGGGTAGTCGACATACGCGGCAATCTCGAGCGCGAGCTGTAAAAAAAAACAAAAAGAAGAAGCTATCTGTCAAAATACTCTTAAAAGTCTCCATCGCGATCCGCTGCGCCAAATTTTCGCGTGAAAATTGCCGGTTCCCCTCAATCCCGTTCCAAATTAACCAGCAAGCAAGGCCATCGTCGCAAGTGCGCTGAAGACATCTGGAGGGCAAATACACAGCAAAAAGGTAACTTTTCGCTTCGACTGAGTTGAGATGAGATAATAATTTGTGTTTTGAAGCAGTTTTCAGTGATGTCCGTCTTAACTGCCAACATAGACAAATCTTTGTCGGGCCCGATCGAGTTGGACAAGTGCTGGTGGAGGACTAGGGCAATGTGACGAACATCCTGCATCTGCTTAAGATCGAGCACCCGGCCAGAATGTGCTCTTTACGTTGGTTCAGCTCCAGAACGAGACGTTCGATGGTGAACCACATCGGTTGTCAGCATCGCCGCCGAGCTGCTGGTGAAACAGAAGATTCCTCTCGTCAATTATCTGCCGGCTTTCAGCAGGCCGTGAAATGGAGGGCGAGGAACGCTTTGAAACCAGCTACGGTGTTGAGGTCGCTGAAAACGAGCTGATCGACGCTCGAGTCCCCAATTGCAAAAAAGTGGTTGCCGGAGGTTGTGGCGTCGTGGCGCCCCTTTCAATCTGTCTTGTTGAGTTCGCTGAAACTGCAGGTCATCGCCGGGAATGCCACATCGCCGATTCCAAAATCCTCCGCGCTGCAAAGGACGCCACCGATCACATGGCCAGGTTCTATTGTAACAATCGGCCGGGGCTTAATTCTACAGGTTTGTTTTGGTTTTCACATTTTTCTTCAAAGCCTTTTGTGAGTCACAATAATAACTATTACTATTGTGTTTTAGGTTGCATTGCACGATCGTCACAGTAGCTAAAATCTGAAGGCACCGTCGTCGCTGGGGGAAGTGCATAATGCACAACCACACACACATCGACGGTTCCGGGCTAGCTGCGCGTGAGGTCAAAAGATCACATTGTTTATCGAGCTGGATCCTGCAGAGCGATGCTGTTTAAACATCAGTACAGAAGCATGGTGGTTTAAAAAAGGTGAATTGATCATGAGTGAGTTATTTTGTTTTATTTCCATTCTTTTCTAAAATATTTGTAAGATCAGGAAATTAAAAGCTCTTGGTTCCCACTTAAGTTTACATATTACTTCGTTGAATCTAAAGTCTGCATAATAATTATCAAACTCTTTGCCTATGACATTTAAAAAGGTTCGTTTTAGTTTTTTCTGGTCAAACAAAAGTAATATCAATGCTCAGTTTGATTAGAAAGTAATCTAAATGTGTGCCTTTCTAAACTGCACCAGGGTACAAAAGAATTTGAAAATTACATCAGATTTAAGATTCAACGGAGTAAAAAAAATTTCGACTTGGGTAAATTTACGTAGATTTCATCGGAAATTTACAAGTTTTTGGACCGCTGTTTGTTCGAAACGTTTACAACGGATGGCATGTAAATTTAAAATGAATAAGATGTAAATTCGCATCATTAATGTCGTGCACTTTTGGTACATCATTAATGATGTAAATTTACCGGAATTTTTTTTTCTGTGCAGTAGTCGCACTTGCAGCAATTTTTGTAGGGTGTGTCAAGATAGCATGACAAGCTTGAAACTTCTTTCAAATGAAGAGTGACACCAATGCACGAGGTTTCTAACAACTGTCAAACGTATGTAAACAAGCTGTGATGATTATTACAGTAGTTAGTTTTCACTTATTCAAATAGACCGTTGCTTTTTCCAAGGCTTATTCGATTAATGATATTTAGTCTATATTTGCTTGTCTGCGGAAAGAGAATTTATCAAGAAACGAAATTCGAAATGATTTCTCTCTCAACAAAGCATCCGGAGCCATAAGGGACTGTAACGCACAACACCCCGTCACTTTGCTAAATTTGCCACCCTAATTAGGTTATGTTTTGAAGCATCGAAATCCGAGATGCGTGCGACTCTCCGCTTCTAGACTCAATTCCGCACGCAACATTGCAGGTCTTTCCGCTGCGAACTGTAAACAAATGTGCGGTCACTTTCCGTTTTTCATTAATCCATTTGGCGGTAATCGATATCTTGGACAATCCGGCGGGCACGCACCTGCCAAAAAAACCTGGTCGATCGACTCTTGGCCAGTTCCAGCCCGCGTCAGCACAAATCGGTGCGGCTAACTGTTAAAAAGGTGCGGGCTAATTTGAGGTACGTAGAACAGCTCTGACTGGGCACATTTTACGACTTTGTCGTCGAGACACTGTCGTCGATCGCGAAAGTTACCGTTTTCGGTGCCCCCGGGAAAGGTACAAATGATCGAATTGCATCGCCGACAAAATTTGTTTTTCCTAGTACGCAGGAATCAGCAACTTGGGCTCACTTCGTGAGTCTAAGTGACGTAAACGACATTCAAAATGATATCACAAAGTGACGCTTACGTCACTTGGCGTTTTGTTGTGGCTGCCAATTTTTGGTGACTGCCATACGAGCCGGTGTTTGGTTACGCAGTGATTCCGGCAATGCGAAGCGATGCGTTGACATGCGATACAGTTTTGAGGTGCGAAATGCGAAATTGATAGCGCAAATATCGATGTCGACTGCAAGTGCGCCAATTTGGTGGTGATTCGGCTTAAAATTCTGAAATTAACCGTTGTTTGGATCATTTTTTTAGCATTTTTGATATCAACTACCATTTGATTTGTTAGTCACACACATAAACAGTGTAAAACAAAATTCAAACAAAAAAACGCACAATAGTGATGACTAAATTTATGGTGTTATTTTGTTAAAATTCACAAATTATCATAAACTACATTATTCAAGTTTTATTATTTAAGTTTTATTTATTTATTTTTCATAAATCAAGCACTAATTTTTTTTCTTTGAAATAATTTTGAAGATTTTACAAATTCATAATTCAATAATTAGTTAGCCTTCTTTACTAAATAAAAAAGCTTTGTCAGATGCAAAAAAGGCGCCATCCACAAATGACGAAGCATTTTAGCAAACACAAAAAGTGATACGTCATTTGTGGATGGCACCGAAATGAACATTGTTGGTCTCTTCACGATTTGAAAAGATCTATCCTACCTGAAATCTTATTTTTCTTAAACTTTTTAGGGGCTAAATAAGCCACAATGCGTCATTGGTTCATCATTACAAGTTTCCATACAAATTCGACAGCTGTCCATACAAAAATGGTATCTAAATATTCTAGAATTTTATAAACGGAATTGCTGATGAATGTTGTGTCTTTGGATAAATGTTAAGTATGAAGGAAGCGTTCTTGTATTAAGTAACGCAGTTGGGAGAGGGGGGGAGAGAGAGGGTCGAATGCCGTGTTAGGCTCCACACAACATTTTTAAAATTTGTATGGGATGAAAAAATCTAAATATTTGCCTTACGTAATAAATGAACGCTCCCTGAAGAACGATTTGGGAAACGGACATTCCAAAAAATATTTTTTTTCACTTTTTTTGCGGAAACATTATTTTTCAAATTATTTTTTTTTTGGTTTGTTCCAGAGGATTAAAAGACAAAATTTCAGCTATGATCCAGAAATTGCAAAACATATTTGTCAGCGTTGCCATTTTTTGACCATAAATTAAATAAAAATGAAGAAAACGATCGCAAAAAATCAAATATTTATGAGCAAAATTGGATTTGAAATCAAACGTATTTTTTTAATCTGTCCGATAGTGATACTAAAATAATTTTAAGTTCAAGACTAACAGTTGAAAAGAACTTAAAATGTGAAATTGAACCCTTTTTGGTAGATTAGTCTTAAGATTTAAAAATGTAATAATATTTTTTTGGCAAGATAAGAAATTTCACGTTTCACTTGTAGACATTGAATATAGGTTCAATAGTTGATTCTCCTTCTATCGGCATTTGAAAATTTAGTGATTTTGTGATGATATCAAAAAAACGCATTTTCACGTTTCTTTTATTTTTTGTGGCTGTATTTCAATATTACGCCCATTTGAAATGCAAGTTTTGAATAAAAAAATTTCAAAATGTGTTTTTTTTTCAAAAAGATCTAAAATTTTACAAATCTTTTTTTTAATATTGAAAAATTAAACTATTAGATACTGAGATACAGCATTAGAGAATTTAAGGATGTTTGAATGAGACATAAAAAACTTCAATTTTCTGGTTTCTTTTTCTTTGATTCGTTGTATCTCAGCAACTAGAGGTCCAATCTTCAATGTCGCTTAGACAATTGGATTGAACATTTTCTGAACTTTAAAAAAAAATTGGAATAGACAACCATGGTTGAAAACGACAAACTTCATCAAAAAATCTTTCTGGTACTTTTCACTTGTAAGTTTAATTTTGCATTAAAAACAATTTTTTTGTCGAAATATATTTGTTTTCCAAAAATCTCATTATTTCAAAAAAAGAACAAAAAACTCGGCGGTAATTTTTTGTCCATACTTCTCTATGGCTCAAAAGTTGCTTTTTTTGTCTCCTAAAACATATCAAAAATTTTCAAGTATAAAAAATATGGATTTTTGGACGTGGATTTTTTATGAACAAAAGTTAAGTAAAAAATACAATCATTTACTGATTTAGTTTTTCGGAATATTCCTCAGCAAAACCCACAACCTTTCCGAAGACACCAAATCGATTCGAAGAACTCAGAATATACAATTTTTGTATGGACAGCTGTCAAAATTGTTTGGAGACACAAAATGGCGCAATGTTTGAACTGAATAAAAAAATGCAAAAAAAAATCTTAAATCTGGTGGAGAATTGCACAAACACACTCTTTTGGGAAATTGGACGAGCTTTCCGGTGAAAATATTTACGAGACTGAAACATCAAGTTTGTCTTATAGAAATTGTCCAGAACCATCAAAAAACCATTTTTTTTTTCAACATTTTTATTTTTAAAACCGCTGTTACTTCACAAGGATTGGACTTTTATGTTAAATTGTCTGGAAAATCGTTTCCCGTATTCGGGGTTTGAATATTTTGACGTTGAGAGCACTTTAAAAAAAAAAAACAGTTTCAGTAAATGTAGTAAATAAATGCAGTAAATAAATTTTTAAGGTAGGTTGCTCAAACCTGCATTTGTCGTGAGTCTTTTTGTAACATCTTAGGCTATTTTCACAAAAAAATTGAGCCAAAAAATCGCTCACCTTCAAATTTGACTTTTAAGCTTTAAAATTGAAAAATATCTTGAAAGTGGCATGTTTTTTTCTATCAGTGTATTTTTTTTCGAAAAGCCCGTCAAATTTCCTACAAGTTTGTCTTTGACCACTTTTTGATACGATGCAACGGCTTCGAGATACAGAAGTTTATAAATTCCGAATGACAAAAATGTTTAAAACACTTACGCCCTTCTCAAATGTTATAATCGAGTGAAACTGGCTCCTTATACACAAAAATGACTCACATAAGCGTAGGCAAACATGTTTGCAAAGTTTCATTGAAATCGGAGAGGGTCGAGAAAAATGTACCTGAAAATTCCTGTTTTGAGCTGGAATTACTCTCATGGAAACGATCGATAGATTTTGGATAGAAATGTTCTATGATTTACGTCTGTTTGTCTGTGGTGCTATGCAGCAATTCTCTTATGCTTGAAAAGAAATCACTTTTTATTTTGGCTGGAAAATTTAATGACTTTAAATTTAAAGTGTTTTGGGCCAATTAAAATTTTAGAATATACGTTGAATATAATAAATAACCTTGAAAAATCATCCAGTAATGTTTGTTTGACATAAGTTTTTGGATAAAATCAAATCAAAGATAACAATGGGAATGTGTTAAAGACAAAGTCTGGAGTTTTTTTTTTGAAAAGGTCCAATAAATCAAATTTTCAGTTTTTGCTTTTTGGGTGTTTTTCAATACCCCTGACTCAAGGCGGTTTCAAAAACACCCAAAATGCAAAAACTGGAAATTTGGTTTATTGGACCTTTTCAAAAAAAAACTCCAGAAGTGTACACAAACAGTCAGTCTTGCTAATTCCTAATGTAAACGGTAACTGACGTGTGCAGGATATACTGTTTGTTTACACTTGGTCATTGGCCTAAAAAGATTGTTTTGCATGCAAAGCTAAACATTGTATGTTGTATTGGAATTATGCTGAGAAAATGGCTTTTCTATATCCCGACAGAATCTACATGATTCCTTCGCTTAGGTCCAGAAAAAACTCAAAATTACGACCCGCTAATACACCTGTTGACACTGCACCACAACCAAAGCCTACTGCAATCTCTAATTAGATGCGTGTGTGTGTGTGCAGTCGACCTCCTACGACGACGCAAAGTGTGTGCGTTTTTTGATTATTTTCGCTCACTTTTCGCCCCAAACGCTCCGCCGCCGTAACTGTTGCCGCGCGCATTCGTTTAACGCTTCCTCCTTTCCTTTCCGAGCTGTCACTTTTTCGGCGTTACGATTGCAGCGAACCGCGTGCGCGCGCGGCGTTACTTTCCTTTTCGTCGGCACGTCATCCGTCGCTGCACTTTTCGCTGATTTTTTGTTGTTATTTAGTTTTTTTTTGTTTTCAAAGTTGCGTTTACCGCGGCGACCACGAAATATGTATTTTTTTTCTTTAACGCATCAATAATCTTTAATGAGCCTTTTTTTCGACCATTTACTCTCTTTTTCTTCGTTGCACACCTGACTTTGCAGAGTGACTTGGTGCGCACTTGGCCAGACGTGAGGAGTGCGTCACCACGTTGCTGGAACCGACACCGGACAAGCGCAAGGTTGCGCTGTTCTTCTTCTGCCGCCGAACTCTGGCCGGTGGACTTATTGTTTTCCAGACAAAACGGACGGCCAGTTTCCTGGACCCCGGCGGTGTGGTGGCCAAACTCCCATGGAGCTTAGCTCCTTGGACGGCAGCAGCGGCCGTGGTCGGGAGTCCAACCTTGGATACGCCCCCACGCGCGCACCACGGCTTAAGACAGCGAGCTTTGTTGTTGTTTTGTGCTGGTGTTGTTGTTGTCGGTACTCTGGTTTCCTTCCTTCGGTTGTCAAGACGTGCTGCTGCTGGCTGGTGGTGATTTATATTTTCTTAGACGAATGCGTTCCGTTGTCATTTTTTTTCTGTACGCTCTTGCGCCTCTTTGTCGCTGTTGTTGTTGTTATACTTTTGCACTGTTTGACGCCGTTGTGCTATTTTGTCGCAATGATTTGTGCAACTTGTTGCACGTCAAACTTCTATAGGTAACTAAATTTGTTATTGTTTAAATTTGAAGGAAAGTGTGGTTGTCGAAACGTCAAAATGCGACACATGTGACAAGATAACACAACGGTGACGTTTTGTAGAACCAGCAGTGCAGTGAGTTCGTGGTTCGTTGCGGTTTCTGTTGAGCTGGTTGAGCTTTTTTGTCCAGCGCGGAACTGTTGCTGCCGGTTGACGTCTGGATTGTGTCTGTCTCAAAGAATGTGTGTTTGTGTGTGCGAAGGAGATCGCACGTGGAGACGATGTCGTGAAGGTTTTTGGATTTAATTTTGAAGATTTTATTTTATTTTTTTTTTTTTAATTTATATTTATTCAAATTTCTTTTCCATGTACATTCATTCAGTTAAAATATTATTGAGTGTCCAATCACAAACGATGACTTTTCACCTCAATTTTAAATACTAGCAACTTTCATTTATTCATGAAATATTGTAGCTTTCGCTATTCAGTGATTTCAAATGTAGGAGGTCCTACATGTACAAAAGGGAAAAGGGATACCTTAAAACTAACTTATAAACTATATAAAGAGCGGATCAATGCAGCTGAAGACTGCAATGATTTTTGTCGAAATGCATCAATTATCTTATTGGACATAACATCCAAAGTGTCAACTTCGGCTAATTGATGAAGTTCACTGGTGCTGAACCAGGGAGGAAGTTTCAGAATCATTTTCAGAATTTTGTTCTGAATCCTCTGAAGTTTTTTCTTCCTGGTTAAGCAACAGCTTGTCCAGATCGGCACAGCATAAAGCATGGCAGGTCTGAAAATTTGTTTATAAATTAACAGTTTATTCTTGAGACAAAGTCTAGAATTCCTGTTTATAAGTGGATACAAACATTTAATATATTTGTTACATTTAACCTGGATACTTTCAATGTGATCCTTGTAAGTAAGGTTTTTGTCAAAACCAAGTCCAAGATATTTCACTTGATCCTCCCACTTTAAATTTACCTCATTCATCTTTATAATGTGATGGCTTTTTGGTTTAAGAAAATCAGCCCTTGGTTTGTGAGGGAAAATAATCAGTTGAGTTTTTGCAGCATTTGGAGTAATTTTCCATTCTTTCAAATAAGAATTGAAAATATCCAAGCTTTTTTGTAATCTTCTTGTGATGACACGAAGGCTTCTGCCTTTGGCGGAGATGCTTGTGTCATCAGCAAAAAGTGATTTCTGACATCCTGGGGGCAAATCAGGCAAGTCAGAAGTAAAAATATTGTATAAAATTGGACCCAAAATGCTTCCTTGAGGGACGCCAGCACGTACAGGTAGTTGATCAGATTTGCTATTCTGATAACATACCTGCAGAGTACGATCCGTCAAATAATTTTGAATAATTTTCACGATATAAATCGGAAAATTAAACCTTTTCAATTTCGCAATCAATCCTTTATGCCAAACACTGTCAAATGCTTTTTCTATGTCTAGAAGAGCAGCGCCAGTAGAATAGCCCTCAGATTTGTTGCTTCGAATTAAATTTGAAACTCTCAACAACTGATGAGTAGTTGAATGCCCAAGGCGAAATCCAAACTGCTCATCAGCGAAAATTGAATTTTCATTAATGTGCGTCATCATTCTATTAAGAATTATTCTTTCGAATAATTTACTAATAGATGGAAGCAAACTAATGGGCCGATAGCTTGAGGCTTCAGCAGGATTTTTATCCGGTTTCAAAATCGGAATTACTTTGGCATTTTTCCAACTACTGGGAAAATATGCCAAATCAAAACATTTGTTGAAAATTTTGACCAAGCAACTTAAAGTTGCTTCTGGTAATTTTTAATTAAAATGTAAAAATGCCATCCTCACCAGGGGCTTTCATATTTTTAAATTTTTTGATAATAGATTTTATTTCATTCAGATCCGTATTAAAAACTTCATCTGATGAAAATTCTTGTTCAACAATATTCTGAAATTCTATTGAAATTTGATTTTCAATAGGACTCAAAACATTCAAGTTGAAATTATGAGCACTCTCAAACTGCTGAGCAAGTTTTGAGCTTTTTCCCCATTAGTTAATAGAATATTATCACCATCTTTTAAAGAAGGGATGGGTTTTGAGGTTTCTTAAGAACCTTTGAAAGTTTCCAAAAGGTTTGGAATAAGGTTTAATTTGTTCGACATCTCTTGCGAACTTTTCATTTCGCAGGAGAGTGAATCTGTGGTCAATAACCTTTTGCAAATCTTTTGAATTCGCTTCAGTGCAGGATCACGAGAACGTTGATACTGTCTTCGGCGAACATTTTTCAGACGAATCAGAAGCTGAAGATCGTCATCAATAATGGGAGAATCAAATTTGACTTGGACTTTAGGAATAGCAATATTCCTAGCATCCAAAATTGCATTTGTTAAAGATTCCAAGGCTGAATCAATATCAGCTTTGGTTTCTAAAACAAAATCATGATTTAAATTATTCTCAATATGATGCTGATACCTGTCCCAATTAGCTTTGTGGTAATTAAACACAGAACTATTGGGTCTGGTAACTGCTTCATGAGAAAGTGAAAAAGTTACTGGAAGATGATCAGAATCAAAATCAGCATGAGTCACTAAAGGACCACAATACTGACTTTGATTTGTCAACACCAAATCAATTGTTGATGGATTTCTAACAGAAGAAAAGCAAGTTGGCCCATTCGGGTATAAAACCGAATAAAGACCAGAAGTGCAATCTCTGAACAGAATTTTACCATTGGAATTTACTTTTGAATTATTCCAAGATTGGTGTTTGGCATTAAAATCACCGATGATCAAAAATCGAGATCTATGCCGAGTAAGTTTATTCAAATCCCCTTTGAAATAATTTTTATTTTCCCCAGTGCATTGGAATGGCAAATATGCAGCTGCAATCATAATTTTCCCAAAAGAAGTTTCAAGTTCAATGCCCAAACTTTCAATAACTTTTAACTTAAAGTCACGTAACGTGCTATAAGTCATACTACGGTGGATAACTATTGCAACTCCACCGCCATTTCGATTCATTCGGTTATTAGTTATAACTTTATAATCTGGATCACTTTTCAAATAAGTGCCAGTTTTTAAAAATGTTTCGGTTATAACAGCAACATGCACGTTATGAACTCGTAAAAGTTGAAAAATTCATTTTCTTTCGCTTTTAAAGAGCGAGCATTAAAATTCATAATATTGATGGAATTACTTAGATCCATGATTAAACTTCAGGGTAAGAACAACATCATTCGCAAATTTTAATCCAATCTGGATAGCTTCCATCATGGATGTAGCATTACTCATTGTTTGAATCAAACCAAACAGTGAGTTTTGCAAAAAAGTCATTTTTTCAAACGTAACATCGCCGAGATCAGAAGATCCCAAAGCGTTGCCAGCAGAAACATTTTCAAATGAGATTTGAGGTACCTGCCCAATTTCAGAAAGATTGGTAGAGGATTTAAAATTCGTGGATGAACCCGAAACGACGTTAGCATAAGAAATGCCATTGTTGTTACCTAACTTTTCCACGGTAGGGGTATTTCTAGAATTGTTCGAGTGAGACAGCACGAACGTTTGATTTAAAGATGCAGGTACAACCTGACTTTGAGAAAATTTCGGTTTGGATTTCGGCTGATGCTTAGCACGAGAATCCAAAACCTTTTTCTGATGGGGCAATCCCAGAAATTTGATTTGTGATTTCCACCACAATTTGCACATTTAAATTGGGTGACTTCTTTCACGGGACAATTGTCCTTGTCGTGAGAAGAATCCCCGCAAACCATGCATTTTGGAACCATGGCGCAATGATCAGTACCGTGACCGAATGCCTGGCAACGCCGGCACTGGGTCAGATTCTGGCCATTACCGCCATGTTTCTTAAAATGCTCCCACTTTACCCGTACATGGAACAAAAACTGAACTTTGTCCAAAAGTTTCAAATTGTTGATTTCATTTCTGTTGAAATGAATCAGATAAAATTGTGAAGTCAAACCAAAGCGAGAAATATTCCCGTTTGATTTTTTCTTCATCGGTATTACTTGGGATGGGGCAAAGCCAAGCAACACCTTAAGTTCGTTTTTGATCTCATCCACCGACAAGTCGTTGGAGAGACCTTTCAAGACCGCCTTGAATGGACGAGCATTCTTGGTCTCATACGTGTAGAAATTGTGTTTGTGGTTTTTCAAATAACCAACAAAAGTTTGGTGATCTTGTAAAGATTCCGTCAACAAGCGACATTCTCCTCTTCGACCAAGCTGGAACGAAACTTTCAAATTGCAAGTTTCCTTGCAATTCTTCAGTTGCGTTCGAAAGCTGGCCAAATCGGAGACGGAAGTCACTACAATTGGCGGAGCCTTTACTCGTTTCTCGACGGCAGAAGGCTCAGTACGAGGAGAAGTTTCTTGTCATCAGTTTCGGATAAAACACCGAAACTGTTTGTCAATGGAATTGGAGGATTGACCTCACATTCAGAATCAGAATCAGACCTCAGAAGAGGCTGTTTTCTTTTTCTGTTTCCGTTAGCCGGTTTAGCGTTCAAACGCTTCACCGACGTAACGACCAAATCTTCAGAAGATTTGCGTTTACCTTTGTTTTGACGCATTTTGCAAGCAAAGTTCTCTTAAAAGATGGCTTCGTTTGTAAAATACAACAAAATTTCAGGTGGGGTTAGTCTTGAAAAGACTGTTTAGAATTTTGGAAAATAACTCAGGTAGTCTTTAAAAAGACTGTGAATTTTGTTTTGAAATAACTCTGAGCTTAGGTAGTAAAAAATACCGCAGCTCTAGTGTCCGTTCACCACGAAGGTTCGCAAGACACTGATGAAGATTTTAGATTTTTTTAAATACTATAGTATTTTTAGACCTTTTGAAAAGTGTGGATTGATTGAAAAATATATGTTTGATCAAAAGAGGCTAGTACAAACTTTGCTTACATTTTTTGTCCCTCGGCTCTGGTCATGGTCGAAAGGGTTGCTAAATAATATTAAATAATCTGTGTTTCAAATTTAAAATTAAAAAAAAATCAAATAATCATCTCCGCAGCATTTGGTACGGTTTGTCCACGCATTTTTCTTCCCCTGTAGATTCTGTGAAATGTGATCCGTTCACAGAATCCTCTCTGCGGTGAACACAACGTAGTAGGGCTGGCCGCTTTCATTTTTGTATTACATTTCCGGGTGTTTTCGGATGTACTGCAATTATTTATAATGACAAGAAAAGTGCCTGAGTACTTTCCAGCATGCTTTCATCGGACTGGCTACGTTTGTGTTAGATTAGATTAGATTAGATTAGATTAATAAAACATTAAAATATAAATTATGAAAATATTCTTCTAAGTGTTGCCCCTGTTTTCATGGTGTGGTCCAAAAAAAATCAAAGTTGTTAAAGAGCCAAAAAGTTTTTTTTATTGAAAAAAACGAAAATTATCGTATTTCAAATATCCTAAATAGTTTAAACTAAGTTTTACACGTTTAGAATAATGTTATGCTTATTAATAAAAACTCATGATTTGTCGTGATTTAACTGTAGAAACATCATTAATATCTTGAGAATTCTTTGCAATTTTGGTTATCCCTCTTCTGCCCACATTTTTTATTTGAAAATCTTTATTTTTTCCGTGCTTAGGAGGTCATTTTAGGCAACTTTTGTTCTAGGAAAACCTTTCTTTACTGCATTCTTATTTTTACATAAATATTGGCAATATTGCCAAATATTGGCACAGCCAATGAATGACTTTAAAAAAAAAGGATGTGCGACAAAAGGTCGAAAGACATAAGGTCGAATGGACAAAAGGTTGAATGTGAAAAAAAATATAGTTATAAACTTCTAAAAAACTATTGAAAAAATATTTTCTTATTTTCTTAAGGTCGAATTGTATAAACGTCGAAAGGAGAAAAGGTCGAATGTAAAAAAATTAAACAAATAATCATAGTTATAAACTTCTAAAAAACTCTTGAAAAAAATATTTTCTTAAGGTCGAAAGTGGACAAAAGGTCGAATGGACAAAACGTCGAAAGAACAAAAGGTCGAATGTGAAAAAATAAACAATTAATAATAGTTATAAACATCTATAAAAACTCTTCAAAAAAATATTTTCTTATTTTCTTAAGGTCGAAAGTGGACAAAAGGTCGAAAAGAATAAACGTCGAAAGGAGAAAAAGTCGAATATGAAAAAAGTAAACAAATAATTATAGTAATAAACTTCAAAAAAACTCTTGAAAAAAATATTTTCTTATTTCTTAAGGTCGAAAGTGGACAAAAGGTCCAAACGTCGAAAGGAGAAAAGGTCGAATATGAAAAAAATAAACAAATAATTATAGTTATAAACTTCAAAAAAACTCTTGAAAAAAATATTTTTTTATTTTTTAAGGTCGAAAGTGGACAAAAGTTCGAATAGAATAAACGTCGAAAAGAGAAAAGGTCGAATGTGAAAAAATTAAACAAATAATTATAGTTATAAACTTCTGAAAAACTCTTTGAAAAATATTTTCTTACAAACAAATTCGATTATTTTCTGTGAGTTTATCCTTGGTTTATCCATCCATTTAAAAATGATATTTTTTTCAAATAAACAGAATAACTTCCAACCCATTTTTAGATAATATTTCCATTCTTTTAAACATGAGCAGTTAATCCAACAAAGATCGACTTCAAAAATAATATTTACAGTTTTTATTTTGTTTTTAATTCAACAACCTTTTCTTGTTTGTCGTAATATTTTTGTGAGTTTTTTTTCCATTCTTTCAAACATAATCAGTTCTTTGAAAATAAGTGTGACCTATGAAATATTTTGGAAGTTTATTTTAATTTTTTAAACAATCGTTTCTTGATTGTCAAAATATTTTTGTGAGTTTTTTAATTCTTTCAAACATGAGCAGTTCTTCAAAAAAAAGGTCGACTTCTAAAATATTTTGGAAGTTTATTTTTATTTTCAAAAATCTATTCTAGACTAATTCGTAAAGATTCTGTGATTTTTTCCATTCTTTGAAATATTAGCGGTTCTTTTATAAAAGTAATTCTTCTAAAATAAGTTGTTGATTTCTATTTTATTTATAACTATAGTCGGAATATTGTAGAGACTTTTAATTCTTTCAAATTTAAATAGTTTCGATCAATGAAAAAGTTTTGCTTCTTAAATATTGTTGAAAGTTTTCTATCCTTTTTCAATCTATCGTTCATGGTCACAATAGATCCTAAGAAAAATCTGAAGAATCGGACTATTTTCAAAAAGTCTCCAACAATCCGAGGGCAAGTACTCAGAAGACCTATTAATTTTGAAGAATATAGAAATGAAATTAAAGAAAAACGTTCAAATTACATTTCCATAGCTGCTTTTCAATATTTGTATATTTAAGGTCACGCCAAAAGTTTTATTTTGTAAAATCTGGAGTTTTTTTTTAAAGTTCCAATAAACCAAATTTCCAGTTCTGGAGTTTATTTTGAAAAGGTCCAATAAACCAAATTTACAGTTTTTGCTTTTTGGGTGTTTTTGAAACCGCCTTGAGTCAGGGGTATTATAGAACACCCAAAAAGCAAAAACTGAAAATTTGGTTTATTGGACCTTTTCAAAAAAAAAAACACCAGAGTTTTTTGCTTTTTGGGTGTTTTTGAAACCACCTTGAGTCTGGGGTATTGAAAAACACCCAAAATGCAAAAACTGGAAATTTGGTTAATTGGACCTTTTCAAAAAAAAACACCAGAAATGTTTTTTTTTTAATTCGACCTTTTGGCATTCGACCTCTTGTCTATCCGACCTTTTGTCTTTAATCCTTTCGTCATACATTCTTTCTTACCAATGCTTTTTAAAGATCAAAAATCGTTTGAATTTTTTTGCCATTTTTTTTTTTTGAGCGGTGCTAAAGAAAGGAACTCCGCCTAAAAAACAAAATTCTCAGTTCAGTGAACTCAAACGAAATTCTGAACCTTTCTCAACGAGTCCTTCACCTAATTGAAATAATGCTTAAACACATTCTCGAATGCAAAAATAAAACTGTCACTTGTACGATTTCAACCCAAATTTGCCAAATCGTTTCCCTAATCATGTCCCGTTAATGGGTCCAAATCTTTTAAGGCTTCTCACGCATAATTCCGTCACGCAGCTGACGCAACTCCCCAAAATTATGCGTGAGAGTCACTCAAAAAAAAAACCTCACCCTGCCAAAATTGTATCAAGTGTCACTCGTGAGAGATTTTTCCCTCTCTCATTTTTTTGTTGCTCTCAAACAATCTAATCTAATCCCACTACGCACCATGTGCGTTACGCACCTCACGCACGATACAGTTTCACTCTCTCACTTCTCTTTTTTTTTTGCTCACTCTCTTTTTTTCTAACACTTTTGAATACAAAGTAACTACCAGGGGTGAGCGCGAGCGACGCAAGCGACGGGGGTCTGGGTTCGGATCCCAGGAAATTGTGCGTGTGCGTAAATTTTTTGTGCGTGTTATGTTTTGACCAATCTTTTTTTTGCGAGCGACGGCCTTGACACAGTTTCGCAGCGGGATAGACGTGTCGGGGTGATTTTTTTGTTTTGAAAACTGTTGCGAAACGAGATTTGAGCGCGCGTGCGTGTTAGTGCGTAAAGTGCGTAGCGATGCGTGGAGTGTTTGTGTGACGATGGGGAGGAATTAAATTGGCGAAACTGGGTCAGTAGGAGAAGCGTGTTAGATTAGAGGGATTGATTTAATATTTTTTGATTTGAGTTTGTGATAATTACGGTTTTAGTAATATTTTTCGATTATGTTCCAATATATTTAACAAACAATTTTTCTTTTGCTTTTTGAAGATTTTGCGACAAATAGCTTAATGTTTTGATTTCAAGTAGTGAGGGGCAAAAAAAGTTTTTTCTGCAAATATTATATTTCATTTAAAAAAAATCTTTAGAGATATTTTGTTTTATATCACAGCAAAAAGTTATCATTTGAAAGATCAATTCGATTTTCGCCAAGACCTAACTTGGCTAGATTGTTCAACCAATCCCAAAATGAAACATTTCTCGTTTACAGCCCATCAAAATCCATCATTTTGATAGCAAATCTTCACCCAAACTGCCGTTCAACCGCGAGCAGGTCTTTGAACTCTGTATCGCCAAGAACCTGTTTAGCAATCTGGATCTACGCGTCGTCGTCGTCGTCGCGGAAGAACGCCACTCCAAGACGCCTAATAATGACAATTCAATTTGACAAATGGCGTCAGCATTAGCTCACTTTTCTTTTCTTTTTCCCGTGCGCGTTTGCTAACTCGGCCCGATCGCTTCATTTCGCCACTATCAAACAAGAGAATACAAAACGATCCGTTCCGATGCAGACAAAAATCCGAGCGCTGGAAGTACCAGCCCGATCGAACCGACGCCGAATTTTAATAAGTAGCATAAAATTTGCACACACACTTCTTTGCGTGCTCTTCTTCGCGCATTCCCTACCTCCGCGTTCTTCACCATCACCTTTACCGCCTGCTAGATGTTTTAGAAACGCCAAAATTTGCGCGAATCTGCTCCGCACACACAACCATGCACGCACCCTGCGCAAACCGCCTAGAAGAGCCGCGCTCTCTATCAAAAGCGTTTTCGCTCTGCTCCTCTTCCTCTCTCTCTCTCTTCCGCACTCCGAAGATCCGCCGCGTGTGAGTTGATGCTATTCTTAACGATGTCCATGTGTGTGTTCTAACAAGCAGGCTTTTATCTGCGCGTGCGAATCAAAACCCTCGGCGGAGCTTGTCTTCCTGATTGAGTTTTCGTCATCTTCCAAAAAATGTAGGCAAAAAAACGCGATGAAGAAGTGAACCAACGAACTCGGTTCTTCCTAAACACATCTACGCGTAGCCGCGCAGAGTTTTGGGTTTCGCGAAATTCAACACCACCACCGCCTTGCCTTCCACCCAATCTTCCGCGTTGCGTTCTCTGGTGAGCGAAATCAGTTGGGAGGAACAGTGGGGAAGATTTTAGAGGAAATGTGGACAAATTTCTAATGTCATACTAAATATTTGTATTCAGAAGATTTGACTGCTCCCGAACAGGTGCAGCAATATTTCAGTTTCAGAATATCATAAATTATCCAACTGTTGATAAATTAAGTTTGCCTTATATGAGTAACTTAAATCTACATCTCAGAGCTGAGAAAATTTCTTTTAATTTTCCTCTGGGACTTGTAAAATCGGAAAATTTGGGAATTTCTCTAAGTGTCGCCTAAACCTTGGAAATTATTGGTTTGATTTTCAATGTTGAAAAATTGTTAAGTTTTGGATTTCGAAAAATTTCTAATTTGGAAAAGTCCTAATCATAACCTACAATTTTGCCTAAATTGATTAGAAAATCACTTACCAAATTAAACAATAAGAAAACATACCCATTTTGTATGATAAGTCTGTGAAATTGAATGGAGGTTTGTATGGAAAAACTAGAAATGTTAAATGATTTTTTTTATTTAAACTGTGTCTCTGTTTTATTAAAATTATATTGGGCTCCATCCACAAACCACGTGGACACTTTTTTTGGAAATCTCAACCCCCCCCCCCTCTCGTGGACAATTCTCCATACAAAAAATTACTTTTTTGTATGGAGCGTGGACAATCGTCATACCCCCCCCCCCCTAAAGTGTCCACGTGGTTTATGGATGGTCCCTTGACCACCACGATCTAAAAATATCAATCAATCAAAAATAAGACATCACAAAAAAATGCAATGTTTTCGTAATTGAGCAGTTCTCTCAGATTTCGGTCATTCGATTTTTTTTTGTATTTTTTAATCCGAATGAAACTTTTTTGGTGCCTTCGGTATGCCCAAACAAGCCATTTTGCATCATTAGTTTGTCCATATAATTTTCCATATAAATTTGGCAGCTGGCCATACAAAAATGATGTATGAAAATTCAAAAATCTGTATCGTTTGAAGGATTTTTTTGATCGACTTGGTGTCTTTGGCAAAGTTGCAGGTATGGATATGGACTACACTGAAAAAAATGATACACGGTAAAATTTTTTTGGTGATTTTAATTTAACTTTTTGTCACTAAAGCTTGATTTGAAAAAAAAACACTATTTTTAATTTTTTATTATTTTTTTATATGTTTTAGAGGACATCAAATGCCAACTTTTCAGAAATTTTCAGGTTGTGCAAAAAATCTTTGAGCGAGTTATGAACATTTGAATCAATACTGAGTTTTAAAAAAAAATCGAAAAATTGGTCGCAAAAATTTTTCAACTTCATTTTTTGATGTGAAATCAAATTTGCAATCCAAAACCACTCTAGTGAAATTTTAAAAAAGTGCACCGTTTTTAAGTTAAATCCATTCTTAGGTGACTTTTTTGAAATAAGTCGCAGTTTTTCATTTTTTTTTAGAAAAAAAGTGCACTTATTTGCCCACTTTTGAAAAAAATATTTTTGAAAAGCTGAGAAAATTCTCTACAACACACCATTTTCTAATGTCGATATCGATAGTTGACTTTTTTGAAAATAGCCGAAGTTTTTCATTTTTCAAAATAAATGCACATGTTTGCCCACTTTAGAAAAAAAATATTTTTAAAATTTTTAAACCAAGACTAACTTTTTAAAAGGGCGCAATATTGAATGCTTGGCCCTTTTGAAATGTTAGTCTTGGTTTTAAAAATTTGAAAATATTTCTTTAGAAAAGATCAAAAAATTTCACGAATGTTTCATATTTTTACATTGAAAATCGGACCATTAGTTGCTGAAATATCGACATTAGAAAATGGTGTGTTGTTTGGGTGGGACTTAGAAAACATCAATTTTCCTGTTTTTAAACCAATGCATGGCAATATTTCAGCAACTAAGGATCGTATCAACAAAAAACAAAAATGCAAAATATAGAGAATCTTTTCAGCTTTTCAACAATATTTTTTTCATAAGTGGGCAAACATGTGCACTAATTTTGAAAAATGAAATCTTCGACTATTTTCAAAAAAGTCACCTAAAAATGCTAATTACTTGAAATCGGTCAGTTTCTCCTGTCTCGTCAGAGGCGCTGGAGCAGAAATCCCACGTTAGAGGAAGGCCATGCCCCGGGGGGCGTAGTGCCAATAGTTTCGTTTTTTTTTCGGTCAGATTATCAAAATTTCACTAGAGTACTTTTTGATTGCAAATTTGATTTTACATCGAAAAATGAAGTTGACAAATTTTTGCGACCAATTTTTCGATTTTTTAAAAAAAATCAGTATTGATTCAAAAAATCATATCTCGCTCAAAGATTATTTGCACAACCTGGAAATTTCTGAAAAGTTGGCATTTGATGTCCTCTAAAACATATCAAAAAATAATAAAAAAATAAAAATAGTGATTTTTGCAAATCAAGTTTTAGTGACAAAAAGTTAAATAAAAAATCTCCAAATTTTTAACCGTGTATAATTTTTTTCCAGTGTACTCCATATCCATACCTGCAACTTTGCCGAAGACACCAAATCGATCAAAAAATTCCTTCAAAAGATACAGATTTTTGAATTTTCATACATCATTTTTGTATGGCCAGCTGCCAAATTTTTATGGAAAATTATATCAACAAACTAATGATGCAAAATGGCTTCTTTGGGCATATTTGAAGGCACCGAAAAAGTTTCAGTCGGATTAAAAAATACAAATAAAAATCGAATGACCGAAATCTGAGGGAACTGCTCTATTAGAAAATGTCGGAACGGTTGGATGAGACTGCTTAGTGAAAAAGTCTTTAATTTGGTTCAATTTTCATTGTCTCTTAGACAATTTTATTTGTCATTTTCTAAACTTTTCGAAAAGAATATTTTCTGGCATGGACAATCATGAATTTTAAAAAATTATCGGAAAACCGGATTTTCTGTTAAAATTTAACATTAAGTTTCATTATCATAAAAACGGTGCACGATATTAAGAAATTAGAGAGATCTTATCAATTGCAAACTTGATTATACATTAAAAACTAGTTTTTTTTTCAAAAAATCATGACTCGGCGGCAAAATGTTTGTCCGGTTTATGTTCCGTTAAGGCCGTTGCAAATATTTTTTGAAGTTTATATTCCTCACCTCTGACCAAAGTCAAAGAGGGTTTCAACATTTGAATGAAAAAGTGTTTTAAAATGCATTTTACACCTGTCCAGTCGTTTTTTTATCATTAGTTTCCAAAATATGAAGGTATTGACGAAACAATTTTTTTTTTCAGAAAAAAAGGTCTTCGCGGTTGGAATTTCATAAAAATTCTAAATATTTTCAATCCAGCCCAGGCATGTTAAATATGATTATCAATGCAGAAAAATGCATTTCAGATTGTTTTCAGTTGATTTGACTTCTATTTTCATTAAAATAAAAAAAAAAATAAAAAAATGGGCCAATTTTTTTTTCCGTGTGACAATTGCAGAAAGTTTGAGCCAAATAAAAAAAATAAATAAAATCCTTTTCAGTTTTGGTGAAGAAATGCTCTGTTGGCTTAAAAGTTACTGAATTTATTAACCCAATTGAAAACATTGAAAATATCAACAAATAAGTGCAGGTTGTTATGTTTCAGAAATTACCAGTATGCTGTTTGGTTTTTCAACGCATCCCAAATAGAGCTCTTTGGATAACGTTCCTCGTCATAATTGCGTTAAATTTAAGTTCCGGTCTATTTTTGCCAAAAAAAAAATATCCAAAATTGAACACCCACTCCATCCCACTGTGATCCTCCCCCCAAAGCCTGCTGCTGTGCTGCCTGTTGCCAGCAGATTTTTTTTTATTGCCTACTTCAAATTCGCACAACGAATTCCGAACGCAGCCGAGCCGACCAAAAAAACAAGACAAAGAAAAGACGAAAACACCGCGAAGATTTCGCGACGCACCGCGTCATTCACACACTCACGCGCTTAGAAAAAAAAAATCGTCAATTCTAAGCGCGACCACACACCACCACACCCTGAAGAGCGAAGCTCTCTTTCGCGTTGCGTGTGTGTGTGTGCGGCTTGCTGCGATTAGAAGCGGTTCGCACTTGCGCGTCGTCGCCGGTTGCTTCGTTTTTTTTTTCGAGTCGTCTTTTTTGTTCGGTGTGTTCTCCTGCGCGAAGCGTGTGATATAGGAAAGAGGAACGAGTTTGCGAATTTTGACGGGGTCTGGGTTCGAGGCCAAGTGGCGGCGGCGAAAGAAAAAAAAAAGTGCGTTCACGCGGTTGCGTAAGCGGCGTGTGCGTGAGGAGCGTTTTTTTTTTCGCGAATCGTGCGGGGAGCCGCCGGCAATCATTTCAAGGTTATGTTTTGGTCGCGATTTTTTTTTGCGCGAGCGCGGATTTGTGTGCGTACCGGAGTTTTTTTACGCACGACGCACTCTCACTTTCGTTTGCGTAAAAAAGGCGGATTTTTTTTTCTCGCGAATCCGTTTTGGGCTGGATTTTTGGGTCGCGACGCGTTTGTTTGTTTTGGATGCGTTGACTTACTGACTTAGTTTTGCGCGGAGATACGCACACTAGTGCGTACGCACTTTATGGATATTTGGAGAAGTGCGTGTGCGTGTTGAGCGGTTTTGCGAGCTGAACTTGAACTTGGAGCGCATGCGGTGATATTTGCAACTTTTGCAGCTTTTACGATGGAAGCGTTGGAAAGTTGAAGTTTTATTGCAGGATTATTAACTAAATTTAACGATCTGCTGAATTCATTAGTCAACGAAACGAAAAGAAATGACGTCAATAAAAATGCATCGGCACGAAAAAAAAAACGTTTCGATTTGATTATTCAAATGAAGCTAGATTTTGCAAAAAAAAATCTCTTTTAACATGAAAAAATAGCCAAATTAAGACATCTTTTTGAACATGGAACTTGAACATATACATTTCAAAATTTGACGTTCTGTAGAATTTTGAATGTTTGACCTACAATTTGAGACAACTCTTTTTGTGACTTTGTGGTAAAACGATATTAACAATTTTAATAAGGCGTTTTGACATTTCTGAAGATATTCAAAATTGAGCAATTCAATGACGAATTTCTTTGAGTTAAGTTCGTGTGATGAAACGAATTGCGGAAGTGCGATCCCTCAGCTCATTTTAAGCCCAACTTCTTTTTACTCATTTCCCCCTTTTGAAGAGGCATTAGAATGTCTTCTGGAAATCTCCTGCGATCTAAACCATTATTATTTGAACCCCTCAACCAGCTAAATGCAGGCCTCACTCGTCAACCGGCGACCACTCAATCCTTGTTTTAAAATTTTGGGCCACCTCTCCCTTCCTCCAAAATTTAAATGATTAAACCCCCTTCTGCTTTTTTTGTTGTTTCTGCTTTTAGAACATAAAACCGTTTTTTTTTTTTGCACAGGCTTAGTTCTGCCGGTTTCACTAATTTGTCCGCCAGTTTTGTGCGAAAACGCGTCCTGCCCTCCACCACACTCCTTCAGGTTGGTAATCCTCCGTCCCACGGCCGAATCCCAACCTTTAAAAACAAACCGTTTTTGGCCACAGAAGGGTAAAGCGGGACGACGAGGAAGAAAACACGAATCAAACGAAATAAAGAAAGAGAGTTCCCCCGGTTGTCACGCATACTAACGCTCTAATCTACGACTTTAGAACGCGCGCGTGGTCTAACAAATTAAGGTTTGGCCGCGTTGATGACGTTCTGGAAGATTTCTGGGATTGAAGGGGCTTTAGGTTTTGGAAGATGGCGCGTAAATTTGTGTGGCTTTTTTTATGTCAATTTTGAATTCTGCTTGAAAAAGTCTTAAGGGCACAGCAACACAGAAAATGGTTGACTTCTTATTCCATATTTGTAAAATTTACGGACCCAATCCTGCATGAATCTTATTTTAAAATAGTCAAACTTTGTTGTAAATAACTTTGAAGACAGGAATTGATCAGTAGTGCGGTGCCTGTGTGGACGCTCAGTCCTGTTTTTTTTCGTTTTTTTCCGTCTCTTTTGTGTTGCTATTTGTGTACATGGGGTGATTGGATTTCGTCTTCTTCTTTTTTCATTTATTTTTTGTTCGCGCGTTCGTTGGCCGATGAATTTTATTTTTGTTCTCTTTATATAGTTTTCGATAGAAACGATCCGATTTTTGTTTTTTGAGACAAGCAAGTCGTATTGCTGGATTAAGTCCTTTCCATATCATCGAGGATCGGAAGGCACGTCGACGGATATGTTTTAAGGCTTATGATATAAAATAATTTTAATGAATGAAGCCCTTCCTACATCACCGTTGATCGGAAGGCACGCCGACGGAGAATTTCTGGAGAATCGCGGTCGAATTAATACTATATTTAAATCCCTAGATAGGTATCTTTCCGCAGCCGGCTGCCTAAGATTTTTAAAATTTCAACCGATAAACAAATTGCTCATGGTCGCATCACCTACCACAGTGAATCCTGACCTCATACCCATCTTACTAACCCCTCAAAACTCATGTGATAGGGTAGGGTAGTCATCAATGAGACACTTTTGGTTTTCAACTTTCAAAAAATTTTCTCATTTTTTCATCAGCATGTTTTAATGAGCTTTTTGTTGCATTTTCTTTCTTTTAATGTGTTCTAACATTGACCAAAATATGAGATCGATCCGACATCTACAGCCAGAGTTATTCAACTGTCTCATTGTAGACGCACTTGGCAGGAACAATGAGACAGCTGGGGAACAATGAGACACACTACGAAAATCAAGATTTTTCTAGTAAAACATCATGTTTTTGTATTGTTCCATTGCAGGTAACTTGCCTTGAACATTTTAGAGCAATTTTGCCAACATGAAACATTAATTAACAAAAGTTATACTAAAAAGTATTTAAATTTTGTAAAATTCGTATATTTATACCAAATAACTTTGTATTTTTGGTTGAATGGAGTTAAAACTCTATAAATATGCCAAAAATCACTTTTAATTCATGTTTTGAAAGATTTCCATAGATATTGAAAAGTTTAATGAAGAAAAATCAAAGTGTCTCATTGTTACCCATGAGCTGAAATGAGTGGGGAACAATGAGACAGTCCTGAATACTGGGTATATTCTAAATTTTGGCCAAACCTAATGAAAGGACATTGTAGCCCAACTCAATCCCTATGGAACGTCGAAAAAAATTTGAAGAAATATTAGTTTTGGTGTTAATGGCAGCCTACGAGCGAAAACGTAATTTTTGTCCATAATTTACTTTTAAACCCCAGAATCAAACATTTATGAATAACTTTTCAAGGGAGCGTCCATAACAAAAGCCACTATAATGACAGACGTGTATCCAGTAGACACACCTTTCCCCCAAATATGAGCCCGATTGGTTGAAACTACGACTTGTGAGAGCCATTTTATCATTGTTCCCCGTGTCTCATTGATGACTACTCTACCCTACTTTGTCGGAGACGCAGTCGATTTGGCGGTCCCATCACTCAAGTATCGGACTAACATTCCCATCCACTTCCCCGTGTCTTACCACTGGTCGTGGCCGGCGTCGGTATTGATCAGCACGATAGGGACCTTTGAAAATTGCGAAGGGGTGATGATTGGTTCCTACTTTTCATCTGTGGTCCACGGAGCAATGTTTGGGGGTCCTGGTCAATAACGAAGTAGCAGCTACGGGTAGACACCAATGCTATGCTATGCTAATAACTTTGAAGACAGTAATTAAGGGGATGAATACAAAATCATATCGATAGTTTCCGTAGTTTTGAAAATACTAAAATGTCTGTAAAAAAAAATCTGGGTCCAAAAGCTCTGTTTGATGTGTACCGTTAAGCGAGGAAGAAAATAAAATCCGAGTTTTTGAGATCTGAATCAACTTTTTTTTTGTGCTAAAAGTTGCGTTTTCAAACGATGAGTTCGAACGAGTTCTTGTACAATTCTCCAAAATCAAACCATCGTTAACAATCCCCTAATCTAATCGCCGGTAATGGACGATAACTCAATTTTAAAATCTTTCGTAAATCGATTAAATTTTCAATGCTTTCACAAAAATATATTTTTTTTAAATGTTGTAAGTTTCAAAGTAAGCATTCCAGGTCAACTGGGTACACTTTTGGACTCGACCTTCACCGATTTGGATCAAACTTGGAAGGAATGTTCATCTATCGATAGTTAACAGAAATCCCAAGTTTGGTGCTGATTGGACTATCCCTCTATTTTTGGCACCGCCAAAAAACCACGCACCGACTTTTAACATGTTGCATATTATAAAAAATTGTCTAAGGGATTCAATAAAAATAAAATTTTTATCCTTGTTTGCCCCCTACTATTATATTTTCACGTTTTAATTATTAAAAATCAGTTTTGATCTATTCTTTAAATTTTTTTTTATTTTATCACCATCGTGTTCCCCGGACAATTTTACACAAAAATCAATGTAAACCTCAAACTAAAATCAACTATTGGCGAGATACAGAGATTTTACTGACAAAAAAGTTTGAATTTGCGCAGCACTATGCCCTAAGAACTCAAATCCGAAATAAGTTTCTCACATATAAAAACCGAACTATGCGAGGTGCTTCCCTTTTTGTTGATAAGTTCATCATGCACTTCCGAGTGCAGCGCAAAATCAAACTTTTTTCAGTAAAATCGCTGTATTACGTGATTATTACGTAACATTGTCTGGGGAACACGATGACGATAAAATAAAAAAAATAAAAATATAATCAATTGGTCAAAACTGAATTGTCATACTTAAAACGATAAAATGTAATATTAGGTAGCATTTAAGGCAGTGTTGGTATTATCACGCTCTCGCGAGAAAATTTTCTCTCTCTCGAGTTCTCGCCGCGAGTCCCGAGCTGCCGAGAGAAACTCACCGATTGCCCGTGCTCTACTCCGCTCGCGAACGGGCTTTCTCGCGAGCCAGAATTGCCCGTTCGCGAGAAGTTGAACTTGTTAGAAACGAACAAAAACAACACAGCGATTGAAGTTACACCTCTATAACATCGCCTGGTTCGTATTCATAAGCCTGATAAATAAATTGCTAGCTTGGGACGAACGGCTAGCACGAGGCGCTCGCGAGCGCTCGCGGCGAGAGCGAGAACGCGAACGAAAATGCGAGCGCGAGCGAGAAGAGAAAAGTACTACAAGTTCTCTCCCTCGTTCGCGAGCGAGAAATGCTTTCCTTCTTCTCGCTCGAATTCCAACAATGATTTAAGGGTTAAAATTTTATTTTATTAAAATTTCTTTGACAACTTTCTATAAAATGCAACCTGTAGAAAGTCGTTTGCTCAAATAGTTGCAAAGTTATGATTGAAATAAATACAAGTTTTTTAGAAAATTATCAAAAAAGAGGGCGATGCCAAAAATAGAGCGATGGTCCAATCGGGACCAAACTTGAAATTTCTGTTAACTATCGATAGATGAACGTTCCGTCATAGTTTGGTCCAAATCGGTGAAGGTCGAGTCTAAAAGGTGTTACGTCGATTCCGTTTTTCGAGTCTAAAAGTGTACCCAGTTGACCTGGAATGACCGATGTACTCAAAATTGTTAACAAAATACCGATTTTTTTTCGAAAGTACTCAAATTTTCATAATTTGCATTATGGGTATCAAACGAATTGGAATTTTGCATGCTTTTTCACTTTATTGAAAAAAAAAACGGAATCGACGTAACACCTTATAATGTGGCCCTCTTAAACCTTGCGGTTTCGTCAACGGATCCACAGGTGTGTATCGTTCTTTTTGCGACAAGACTCCGCCTCCCTGGTCTCCTAAGTGTGAAGGTATGGCACGGGGAGAGGGCACCGAATACCTATATTTTACACTTAGAATTTTTTGCGTCCGCCTCGGGATTCGAACCAGCGACCTCTGGATTATGAGTCCAGTGCGCGGTCCGATTGATCCACTCAGGCAGAGTTTCACTTTATTACAGTTTTTTTTTTTTGGAAAATAGTAAAATTTCTACAAATTATATTTTTTTTCGAAAATACTTATTTTTTTAATATTCAGTATGGGTATCAATTGAATTGAAATTTGGTATGCTTTTTCACAATAATAGATTTTTCATGGAAAATTAAAAAAATCACAAATTATGTATTTTTGCGAAAAAACTCAAATTTTCTAAATATGCAATGTGGGTATGAAACGATACGAAATTTTGTTCCTTTTTTTTACTTTAATTATATTTTGCTTTGGAAAATACTAAAATTTTCACAAATTATCGAGTTTTTAAAAAAATACTCAAAATTTCAAAATGAAGAAAACATGGGTATCAAACGATGTAAAATTTGGTTTGCTTTTTCACATTTTTTTTTTTGTAAAATACTAAAATTTTCACAAAATACCGTTTTTACGAATATACTTAAATTTTTGCAATATGCAAAATTTTGTATTTTATGAATCATACACAATTTAAATGTATCCATGAAGCGTGCAAAATTTCGCTTCGTTTGATTATCATTTTGCATATTAAAAAAATGAGTATTTTCGAAAAAAAGTTAAATTGTGAAAATTTTAGTACTTTACAAAAAAAAACTCTATTAAATTGAAAAAGCATGCAAAATTTCTGAACATTTGATACTGATAATGCAAATTTCGAAAATTTGAGTATTTAAAAAAATACACGGTATTTTGTGAAACTTTAAGATTTTTTTTCACAAATACTTTGATAAAAACATACAAAATTTTGCTTTGTTTGATACCCATATTGCAAATTATAGAAATTGAAGTTTTTTTTTCGAAAAATACGGTATTTTGTGAACAATTTTGAGTACATATTTATACTTACTACAATTTCAAATAATGTATTCTTAGTGAAAGCATTGAAAATTTACCATAATAAAAAAAAAGAAATATTTTTTTAAAGAGTTATCGTCCATCAGTGATAAGATTGTCGCCAATAGAATTATAATAGAATTATAATTATAGAAATAACGATTACGATAGATTATCGGAATTAAATATCCGGTCATAGTCCCAACATTTGAATAAATAAAAGTTTTAAAATGCATTTTACACTAGTTCAGTTCTTTTGCAATCATTAGTATTCTGAAAATTTAAAATTTGCCACAAAAAATTAGCGAATATTTTTTTCCCTGAATTTTATAAAAATCCTTATATTTTTGATTAAACCAAAACATGTTAAAAGTGATTCTTCACGCAGGGGAATGCACTTTTAATTAATTTTAGCAGATTGCACTTGAATTTCCATTGACATTTTGAAGTTTTTTTTGAAAAAAAAAAACAGTAGTTTATGCAACAAGTTGAAAAAAGCTGATTTTTTCAGCACGAGTCGTACATTTATCCAACGAGGTTTACCTAGTTGGATGAAAACGACGAGTGCTGAAAAAATCATGTATTGCAACAAGTTGCTTACAACATTTTTTGTTATTCTGAAAAACACTTTTTGAATGAAATTTTATGTCAATCATCCATGTGTTGAGTAAATTCACCGTTCAAAACAAGAAAATATTGAAAAATGTTACTTTTCGATACAAGTGTCGAAAATTTCAACTTTTCAGCACCCATTTTAGTGCTGAAAAGTAGAACTTTTCCGCACTGGTATTGAAAGGTATTAATTTTCCATTCTGTTATTTTTGGTAAGGTAAAGTAGGCCGTTTAGATTCTCCAGAAGGTCAGGAAAAGTTGACAGTTTCACAGCGGAATTGCAAAAAATGTTTTTTGCAATTCCGTCGTGAAACTACTTACTTTTCCTGTCATTCTTGAACGACGAAATAGCCTACTTTTCTGTGCCAAAAATAACAGAATCGAATTGCAACACTTTTCAAAATAAATGCTGAAAAGTTCTACTTTTCAGCACTCAAATGGTTGCTGAAAAGTTGAACTTTTCAGCACTTGTTTCGAAAAGTAACACTTTTCAACATTTTTTTTTATTTTAACGATTTATTGACAAAATACATGAAAATTTGACATAAAATTTCACTCAGTGTGTGTTTTTTGGAATTGCAAAAAATGTTGTATGGAACTCGTTGCAAAACTTGATTTTTTCAGCACTCTTCGTATTTATCCAACTCGGTGAACCTCGTTGGATAAATGTACGACTCGTGCTGAAAAAATCCTCTTTTTGCAACTTGTTGCATAAACTACTATTTTGACACCTGATTTTCAAGGGTAATACAAAAGATTTATATGTATTGAATACAAAAGAGTTGATCTTCTCGGAAAAAATAAATCGATATTTTTATCTTTTTAAGTATTTTTGTTTATGTTTTAACGTTCTTCATTTATTTATTTTTTTAATTTTTAATAAAATTAGCAAAAAAAAGCAAAAAAAAGTTTTGATTTCTATCATCTTTTATTTATTATCTTTATTTTCCAAATTGGAAACACATGATCCTCGATATATGACTGATCAACAAAGAAAAAGTTTCGCTCAAACCAAAGAATACAAACCTTTTTTGCAAATTCGTCTCAATCTAATCTAATCTAATCTAATCAGACCCTAGCGCAGCCAATCTTTCGAAGGGATCCTGGAGAGTGCCTTAGGTTAGATGACGCCTAGCACTCTTCTTGTCATTTATTAACATTTGTAGTGCGCCATTGCATTGAAATGCATTGAGACATCACAAGCGTTAAAGCGGCCAGGCCTACTGCGTAAAGCCGTATCGCAGAGATGACTCGTAATTGGGTTGAGTTTGAGCACTGAGTGTTCGAACAACAACACAATTCTGAATCGACAGGAGGAAGAAGCGTGGGGACACACCACCATACGCTCCGTGATTTTGGTTGTATTCGTTGGGAGCACCATGCTAAGAAGGTTTGGTACTCCGGGACCCTCTGGGATGGGACATTGTATTTCCACGAATGCCCTGGACACTATTTGCCGTGGTTATAGCGCCACAACTCGCTCTCTGTAACAGTATTCCTAATTCCAGTCCACGCTCACCAAGTCGTTATGGCCTAGTGGTTAGCATTTTTGCTTACCAACCCAAAGGACGGGGGATCGAACCCCGCCTCGAGCGACTTTAATTTTTCGTTCAATTTCAAATTTATGAGTTCTTAACTTTCTCGTTGGGAGCAGATGGGCATCGAACCCAGAACCATTCGCTTACAAAGCGAACACCGTAACCAGTCAGCCACGGCCGCTCATCCTTTTTTGCAAATTCGTCTCAACCCCAAAAAAAAAACTAGAATTTCCAGGTCTTCTCAACTTCTGGAGTTTCTTCTTCTAAAAATCCTCCTCCTCATAAAAGTCCCTCCTAGACCCGACCCAATCTTCCCAGAGGAGACCTCTCGAGAGCTTCGGAATTAAGTAATAACACAAGCTAAAATTTATTTGATTGGTTCCTGCTTAAGAACCCCCTCGCCGACTGATGTGGGGTCCGGGGACTGCATAATTAATGCTCTCTTCTAGTGGGGCGCGACCCCTCGGATTGATTGGATTCGCGGGAGAGTTGCCCACAGCTTGGCTAGTTAACCCTCGAATGCTTAAATTGTATTTTTTTTTGAAAGCTTCTTTCTTTCATTTCAATTTGTGAAAATTAGTGACTAGTTTAGGGTTAACAAATCCTGTTGAGCTGCTTCTAGTCCCGCAAGGCCAACTGCAACTTTGTCTAGCAAAAAATGCGCAAACTTTCGAATCCATCGATGACCTGTTTTAATTCCGCTAGTCCAAACCTACGCGGCTTCAATTTCGCCCGGAGATCTCGTGTCCGGGATTGCCAACTCATCGCATCTTCGTCGGCAGGATCTCCAAGGCGCACCGGGGGTGTCTCCTGCACAAATTTTTATAGGTTTTCCCAAATTTTAATTGGTTGCCTGTTGATAGTGCTGCACATTTATTACACTCATTAATCAAAACGGTTCTTCGTTTATTGACGCCGTTATAAATCTTGGAAGAGCTTCCTTCCTCCTGGAGACATTTTCGACGGTGGAGCGAACTCCAAAAAAAGAAACGTCAACGGTAGATTCAATCGCCACGTGCTTAATTTGGAACCCGGGTCCAGCTGGTGGATTCCGGCGGCAGATTCGTTCTCTGATTAGGGATCCCGGGTTCTCGGTCGGCTTCTGTGCCGGGTTTCATCGCCGGAGATCAGGTCGTTAACGTAATTGGCTAAATAGAGTAAATTTTCTCACAATTTAGACAGCTATTTATACAAAAAAGCGAACTTTCTAATCGATTTGGTGTCTTCGTCAAAGTCGATCTTCGCTGTCTCAATATTACTCCATTTATCGATGGATTTTTCAGTTTCTTGAATCTGCATATTTCAATGCTCCTTCTTCCCTGATATTCTCGCTAGCTCAATAAATCCCTTTCTCGATGGTGCCTTGGATTTCATTTGCTACAAAAATAATTTCCATTTGTCGATACTTTCTCTTTCTCATTGCTTGCAGTGACATTTTTCTTTGCGAAACGGAGCTTTGAATAGAGTTTGACATTTGTTTGTCAAGCGTCTCCGACAGTTTGAGTACAGGAACAAATCAATCGAGTCTTCATTTTGCATTGTCTGTAAACTGGAGCTTCCCTTGCTCAATGGTTCCTTCGATATTGACGCACTTTTTGTCGACTTTTGAATCAAATTTAGCACAATCTCAACCCAGTGACATAACGCGCTCGCAACTAGGCAGGGTTGAACAAACTCTTGACGTCCCCCTTTCGCTGCGTGGTTCACCCCCTCATCATCCCGTTCGTTCGTGTTCAAAAGAGTGTGTTGCTGTGTTCCATCCGATTCATTGCGTTAATAATTTCGGCCAAATTTTTTCATTGGCACACCAACACACTAACGCTTCCTAACGCTTCCGATGCGTACCAATACGCACAAACTCTCCGAGTTGTTCAGGGTTGAACTCCCCTTTCCCCGACCACCAGGGTTCACTCCCAGGGGGACCTCAACGAACTCAACGCGCTTATCTACCAATACGCGCAAAGCTTTGACAAGATTTTTTTGGACGGCCTGCTACGACCAACTAATTTCAATTCACGCCAATATTATTCATAGTGCGCACAACCACACTCAGACACAAATTTCGCGCAAGCTGGAGTTTGGTTCGCGAAAATGTTCAACATTTTGGCAAACGGCCGAAACCGAGGGAACCTCGCGAACCATCGGCGGACCGAAACGAAGGGGAGAGGGAGGGTGAAACAACCTTGACACATAAACGAATTTTTGCGAATTTGGTGTATTTTTATCTATGGACGCGCCTGCTCTCCACCGAAAATGCGATGAGCTGGTGGTGGTGAGTTTGTGGTGGCAAATGTGCGAATTTTTTTTTTGCTGCGCTTCGGCCTAAGCCTAATGCGAAACTGTGCGCGTGTGTGTGCGTGCGAAACGCTTGGTTTGAGCTTAAGTTGGTGTGCGAGTGCGAATTAGATGCGAATAGTGCGGCGCGCGTGTTGCTGCGTGGATCTTCGTGGAGGAGGAAGAGGAAGAAGCTGGAAAGGAGGGAGGGAGGGAGGGAAAAAGGGGGGAGGCCAGTTGAACGCAGAGAGTTCATTGTGTTTGGATGGGGAGCAGCAGATTGGCGAGGAAGAACAAGAAGGAGAACGCACGTACAGTCAGTGGCTAGAAAAGTGACATTTCAAGAAGTGAGTTTGTGTTCATGATACCGTGAATAATTTTGATCGTTACAAGTTCTGACGATGAACAATACTACAAAATAAAATTCAAGAATTAAGAATCAAGACTGAAGACCGACAACATAAGACTGACGACTGAAGGCTGAAGACTGAAGACTGAAGACTGAAGACTGAAGACTAAAGACTAAAGACTAAAGACTAAAGACTGAAGACTGAAGACTGAAGACTGAAGACTGAAGACTGAAGACTGAAGACTGAAGACTGAAGACTGAAGACTGAAGACTGAAGACTGAAGACTGAAGACTGAAGACTGAAGACTGAAGACTGAAGACTGAAGACTGAAGACTGAAGACTGAAGACTAAAGACTGAAGACTGAAGACTGAAGACTGAAGACTGAAGGCTAAAAATTGAAGATTGAAGAAGACTAAAGACCGCAGACTTTTCAAGAATAAATTTGTGTTCATGAAACCACGAACAATCATGATTGTCGCGAAATCTCACGATAAGAATCAAGAATCCAGAATCCAGAATCAAGAATCCAGAATCAAGAATCCAGAATCCAGAATCCAGAATCCAGAATCCAGAATCCAGAATCCAGAATCCAGAATCCAGAATCCAGAACCCAGAATCCAGAATCCAGAATCTAGAATCCAGAATCCAGAATCCAGAATCAAGAATCCAGAATCCAGAATCCAGAATCCAGTATCCAGAATATTTCAGAAAAAAAGGAAATTAAAGCAAATAAGAGCGAATCTCCTTGTCTTAACCAGCAAAGCAAACTAGAGCAAAACATAAAAAATGGATGCATTCTAGAGAAGAAGGCTATGAGCAAGAGAGCTCTTCATGTCATATTCTAGTGCTCTCCAGAACAAGAATAAGTTGAAGCAAACGAGAGCAAAGCTGAGAAAATGGAAGAGTTCTAGAGGAGAAGACAGAGAGCAAGAGAGAAAATCTCTTTTTCTTATTTCAGTTTTTTCTAGAACTATGGTGAATTGAAGCGAACAAGCGAAAAGCAGAGAAAACGGAAGGAATGTATAAGAGAAGACAGTAAGCAAAAGAGCGAAGCTCTTTGTCTTGTTCCAGTTTTCTCCAGAAAGATTCAATTGAAGCAATTTCAAGAGTAAATTGAATCCATTACAAGAGTAAATTGAAGTGAACGATAGCAAAGTAGGGAATAGACAGTGAGAAGGAGAGCAAATCTCGTTGTCTTGTTCCAATTTTCTCCAGACCAAACATAAATTCAATCATACGAGACCAAAGCAGCGAAAAGACAGTAAGCATGAGAGCAAATCCCCTTGTTTTGTTCCAGTTTTCTCCAGAAAAAGAATATATTTAAGCATACGAGAAGAAAGCGGAACAATGGATGGAATCTAGAAGAGAAGATAGTGAGCAAGAGAGCAAATCTCCTTTTCACTTCCAGTTTTCTTCAGATCAAGAGTAAACTGAAGCAAACGATGATAAATTAGAGATAAGACAGTAAGCAAGAGGCCGAATCTCCTTTTCACTTCCAGTTTTAGAGTAAATTTAAGCAAAAGAGAGCAAAGCAAAGAAAAGAGAGCAAATCTCCTTGCTTTCTTCCAGTTTTCTCCAGAAACAGAATAAATTCAAGCAAACGAGAGCAAAGCCAAAAAAATAATGATATATAAAAGCAAAGAGAGTTGCTCTTTTGCTCACTGTCTTACCGCGAAATTTGACAGCAAAACCCAGTTTCAACATGATTTTTTCTCCGAATTATTAAATAATTCAACTGAGTGTTCGCCAACCAGTTGGCATTAGATGACTTCGCACCGGCTACCGAGCTCGAGGCTTGTTTGACTAAGCTCGGAGCAGCTGGACAATTGTTGCAAATGATCACCTCGAAATTGACTCCAACTGCGTGTGTGTGTTTTTACATTGAACTTGGACAGTAATGGCGGCTCACGAGACACAAGGTCTCTGTCAAGCTGGTGGCTTGGTAGGCTTCGTGGATTCACGTGGTTTTGCTGGGAAATTTGTCACCCGAAAAGTTGGTATTTTTTTAGATTTATTGAGCTAAATATTGAGTTTTTCTATCGTGTCATAGTTTAGTTGAAATTGTAGATTACTACTAATTTGAGTGACGTAATGATAGAATGCTCCCCCTCCTCTTCTCAGCTGGAATATTGATTAGAGTTGTTATCTTGCGAGCGGTAAAAATAGGTGTTCACGTTCCCAATGAAAATTGATTTTATCAATAGGCCCAATAATGACTAGACTGGATGTCGCTGCTTTGTTCTTCAAAATTTCGTTGCAAAAGGAGGTCCAGATGTTCTTATTTCAATTTTGTAAATCTTTAGCAATTTTATTATTCAAAATACCTCTTTTCCGTTACTCCGTTCCGTTACAACTCCGTTGTAATAATGACAGCTTTGCAGAGTGACAGATAACTGAATGACAGATTAGTGAGTAACAGATTGGGAGCAATGCAATTTCAATCAATTCGATTGAAAGTTTGAATAGAGGAGAAAAGCAACTCGCGACAAAATTTTGAGGCTAGGAATTTTGACAGGTATGATTTTCATAAAGTATTCGCCTCCTTTTCTCTCCCACAGAAAACCTGGGAACGAGGTAGCTGTCAAACTAGGCCAAAATGTTAAAGTCACTCACAAAATGAACTTTGAGTGATTTGAGTTCATTCCTGACGTCACGATTTTCTCCTCTATAGGACCAAGTATCGTTTTACTGAGTAACTGTTTCATTGGTTTGACAGATTAACAGGGTGACAGATTGATTAACAGTTTTATTGGTTTGACAGGGTGACAGATTGACAAGGTGACAGATTAAAAGATTGACAATTAGGCAGAAGGACCACCATTAGAAACAAAAACCTCTATTTATTTCCAGTATTGCATCAAACGTTTGAAATGACATCATCGATGTTAAAACATTCAGTCCAAAATCTAAAACTAAACCACTCTAAAACAATCTCCTTCATCTTCTCGTTTACAGGTAATTTAACATCTTCAACCCGATCCGGAAACGTAAGTGACACGTCTCTACTGTCCAGCAGCGCAAAAAAAGCCTCCAACTCTAACTCGTTCCAACACGAAACCCCTCCGTCCGACGCGCCGGTGATGACCTTCAACCGGCATTTGAGTGTCTCACCGCGCCGCACATGTCTGCACACACCGACCGAACAAAGCACCAAAAAAAATTCGCAAACCCACACACACACGCGCGACGTTGTCTCTCCTAAAAACTAATCTCAACCTCGAGCCGACCGACGACAAAAAATCGCAAATTTGCCACTACACAAGCCCCACGGTCAACCGTTTGCCAAAACTGGCCGAACCGGTTTCGCACCCGACCCCCCGACGACAAAGTGCGTGTCGTCGCTGCCGAAAAATTCGCGAAACTGATACAGACTCGCACACACGTATAGACAAACCACGCCGCTAATCGCGCGAAGCGCACAGAATTCGCAATATTTCAGCCTTCTTCCTCGTCTTCTCTTCGCCTTCGGCGAACTCCATTATCTGCGTTTGAGAGGGTCTTCTTCTAGCGAAACGCAACACACGCACGAAAATAACAAAAGAAGACGCTGTCTTTGGGCTTCAACTTGTTGTTTACAAACCGACCCGCTTGCCCCCCTTCCCCGTGATTCGCACTTGAATACAAAACTCTTTAAATCAAAGCATGCACTGCACTTCCTTTCGGTCCACGCACGCACACCGACAACAACAAAACAGCTGTCAAACCGGCGGAAGCTTACGCACTTATTTACTTCGCTCACTCACCGTTCGCACTCTTTCTCCGGCGCGTGAGCTTTTTTGAAGCAGGCCCCACCCTCTTCTCTCGCAAGCATCGCGCACGCATTTTTACTCTCTGTTCCTCTTTCTCTCGAGCGCGGTTTGACAAACCCAGCTGATCGAGTATGGTGAGCACCCAGTAGGCTGAGATTTTGTTGCGTTTCCGAATTTTTGTTGTTGTTTTTGATTCGGTCACTCACACGCACGAGTGCGTGTCGCATGGTACGCACTCAAATTTTGTTCTCTCTCAATTTTGGTGAGGAGTTTGGGGAGCTCGAACTCTCTTATGTGTAGCTGCTTGATAAGAGGAAAATCAACAGTTTTGTGCAGTGTAAAGTTATTTACTAATCTTATAATTCGAATCAGTACTAAAAGTTGTGTTTTTGACAGCAATTTTTGAATTAAAACTATGTTTTAATCCTGTTAAATAAGATCAACTTTTTACAATTGAAAAAGTGAGCGTCTCCATCTCATGATACAAGAAGTGTAAATCAGTGGAAACGCATGGTCTTTAACACCTCAGTATCAAACTATGTAGAAAAGAAACAAATTTTTACAACATTGGATGAATTAAAATTACGTCTCATTTTAAGTAAAATCGTCAGTGAAAATGATATAATTTAAAATCGTTTTTTTACTGTTCAAATATTCAATGGTAAAATCACATGGAAAAGCATGCAAATTGCACAAAAGGAGTTAGAAAAATAATTTTTATTAAACACATTTTCCACTGTTAATACAGTTTTCGCGCAAAAAAAAACAAAACATCTAGGTTCAAACCGAGCTTGCACGGAACCACGCCTTAGCCCGCACGGCTGTCACTAATCAAAGCTAATTAAATTTAAAAAAAACTGAAACTTGAATTGGCACAACTTTCTAGAAGTCTAGTTTAAAAATAGTATATTTCTGATATTATTTACGTATGAAATAGCTGAAGTTGATCACCCTAATATTTAACCAATAATAAACTTTTCTCTTTTCATTTGTAAAATTAATTTCAAAGAAAACTGTTCTGAAATTTCAAAGTTGTTTGAAAAAATAAGTTTTGCGATGCGAACCATTTTGTTAAAAGAGAGACATTTATTCAATTATTAATAAAATATATATAAAAAATTCTGGAGCGTTTTATTTTTTTTTATTTAGAGGACTTCGTAAAAACACTTGCCCCCGGATTTTGGAGCCTTTTTTTAAAGGAGGAAGGAGGTATTTAACTATTTTTGAAAGTCACTTAAAAAATTCCAACCATTTTTTTATAAATAAAATTAAAACATACTGAACGTTTTAGAAGAATGTCTTTTTTTTTAAGATCTGCTCATGTTTGAATAAATGGAAAAACTCACCAAAATATTATGGCAATCAAGAAAAGATTTTTTTTAATAAAAAAAATATTTATTTAAGAAGTCACATTGTTTTTGAAAGAACTTCTTACACAGCAAATTAAGTAGTAATCCAGCTGCGTGTAAAAGGCCTGGGTGTAAAATAAATTTTGCATTATTTCATGAAATTCTGTGTAATATTACACCCTGAAATATGTAGCCCATCAGTATGGGAAACCTACTTGGCCAAAATCTCAAGCTGATATATACGTTTATCCTCTCAATTTTCCATCGGTCTGATGGCCGAGCGGGCTAAGGCGCCAGTCCTCACTGATGGTGCTGGGTTTGAATCCCGTCGGTTGCAACTTTTTTTTCTGTTTACAAAAATTGTACATGCTTTGAGTAATATTAAGTGTCTTTTTGACGAAGGTGATGTGCATGCTTTTGCATGCGATTTTACTATCGGATTTTTTGCTGTCTATGTTTGATAAAAAATAGCTTACCAAATATTAGAATGGTTTATTTTTGAAGAATGAAAAATCTCTCAAAATATTTAAAGAACTCAGACTTTTTATTTCCGAAAAAAAAACTTCTCATGTTTTAATGAATGGAACAACTCAATATATCATTACAAATCAAATTACAAGGGGATGGAAAAACTCTCAAAAATTGTCTGGAAGATGTTTGATTTATTTAAAAGAAGTGCTCAAAAGAATGGATAGACTCACAGAAAACAATCCGATTTGTTTGTAAGAAAATAAATTTAATAAAAATATCTTAGAATTTTGTAGTTCATTCAATTTTTTTCATTTTTTCACATTTTACCTTTTCTCTTTCAAAGTTTTATCTATTCGACATTTTATCATAAATCCGTCTGTCTCATTCGTCTTAAAACATATTATTAAGATAAGTTGATATAAGTGGGCCTTTAAACCATACAATTTGATAATCTGGCAGCACTGTCGTGACGTAGCTTTATTTAATTAAAACTTACTTTATTTAAATATCTCTTCCAAAATCGCTGGATATAACTGTTAATATGCGATGTCTTAGAAAATCTTGTAATATGGCAACAATGCTTTGAAAAATTGTGAATTGAGTGATCTTTCTAGAGCAGAGCAAGTCTGAGTATTATAATTTTGATGAAAATGTTTTTCGTAATTACCATTTTGTGCACTGTTCGACTTTCATGAATATCTTGCATCACTGTCGAGAAATTTTGAAAGTTTAATTTATGTATCCTTATGAGGATGCACGAAATTAGGAAAATGTTGTCAAATTCACCTTTTTGTCAACCTTAAAAAGGGTTTTGAAGAATATTTCCAATTCGTCGCAATGTTCAAAAATCTGGCAACACTAGTTATAAATATTTAAATTTTCGAAAATTGTTTGGAACTATTCAACTTCTACTGTTATGATGTTGGATCGAGAGGAGCTGTCCTCAGAACGACCTTTCTGTTAATCAATGGAGGAGTATTTGGTTGTTTTTTACTGTCATATATTGATCTGGCAACACTGCCATATGGTTGCGAGATATTGGTGAACTTAATAGAACTCTTTTGGGTTTAAAGTTCTAATGATGATTTTTGTATTTGAAAAATTGCACAAGTCCTCAAATTGTGTTATTCATTTAATCTTAAAACTTTTTGATCTGGCAACCCTGTTATGCGCTATTTTTTATTAAAAAATCGAGAATAGCAGCTCAGGACCGAGTTCAGTGGCAGCGCATCTGGAGACAGCTCATGACCCGAGGGTTTGTATGGGCAGTAAAAGTAAATGTAAAGTTGATAGAATTTCTTAACAAATGTGATACTTTTTACGATTACAGCTTTCTTTTAAAAAGACTAACATCTCCAATATCTTTGAAAAAATTTTGTTTTTGTTGTTGTTTTTTTGTATTTTATCCTTCGTGATTTCGAGTGGTACTTTCAATAATAGAGGAGAAAAGCAACTCGCGACAAAATTTTGAGGCTAGGAAATTTTGACAGGTATGATTTTCATAAAGTATTCGCCTCCTTTTCTCTCCCACAGAAAACTGCGGACAATGTAGCTGTCAAACTAGGCCAAAATGTTTAAGTCACTCACAAAATGAACTTTGAGTGATTTGAGTTCATTTCTGACGTCACGATATTCTCCTCTATTAATAATCATAACTCAATGATTTAATTGTCACTATTATCTGACATTTTAAGAGTCCTGTAACTCATCCTACACTCATCCCTTATCACTCTTCCCTCCAACACTCCTCAACCCTTCTGTCATTCACGCACTCACTCACACCACCGCCTGCTGAGTCCGTCTGGCGTGTCTGGCTTCTCTCACACCCAGTCGAGCCCAGACGCGCATTGTGCGTGTCATCAACCCAAGGACCAAAATAAACCTCTCCCCACTCCTCCCCCCAACTGGATAGTCCTTCCCCCCCGCACCTCCCCTCCAGACAGAACCCCCGCAAGTGCCCACGTGTATGTCCCGTCTCTCTCTCTTTCTGCCCACCTCTCACTCTCCCCCTCTCTTTCACGCCGTGTTTTGTGTGCTTATTATGTGTTCAAAGCTCCCCACTTGCGAAAGTGTGCGATGTCTGGCCCCCGCCCCACACTCTTCCACCCTTACAGGACCAACCCGGACCCCTCCCTCAAACCACGTGACCAACTCCCGGGGTGCGTCGGTTTTGGGGTGCATTCAACCCCGAAAAATACTGCCCCACCACCTTCAGACTTGGCAGTTTGGGGGAGGACTGCCCTTGGATTTCGAACCGGTCGTTCCGTCCCGTCCCCCGCCCAGGTCGCCAAAATATGTGGGCCATGTAGACTAACTGCGTAAATAGTAGACGGCGGCTGGTTTTTTTGTTTGTTTGTTTGGGTGCTGGGTGGGGGGAAAAGGACCATGTCTAGGGCGCGTGTAACCGGTCGGAAAATGTGGTAATCAAACGGTGAGGGAATTTGAGATTTTTTTGAAGACTTATACGACATTTATATTGATTTGGGCCACTTTTCTTGACTTTGGTCACTCAGGTTAGTTTAGGTCACTCAAATTGGTTTAGGTCACTCACTTGACTTGGTTCACTCATATTGACTTGAGTCACTCAGATTGGTTTAAGTCACTCATATTGGTTTAGTTCACTCAAATTGATTTAGGTCACTCACTTGGGCCACTAATATTTTATCATCAAAAATCTTCCTCCCGACCCACCGCGCCCCAGCCAGTCAATCAACCCTGAAACCTCGCTCCCTACTCTACCCAAAAATGTCCTTTTCCCCCACCAGAAAAACCCGCCAGACCGTCTTACGCCTATGTCACCAGACGCACGGCGGCCTCCGCCGGGAAACCCTAGGCCTTGGCGTTGCGTGTGTTTGTGCGTTCGTATATATTTACTAATTTTGGTTACGCGTCAGGTTGTCGCGTCGTCGTCTGGTGCGTTTCGGCGGTGAACTTGACATTGGTTGAACCTTCGCCGGCGGCGGCGTCACGTCGTGTGTTCCACATATTAGGCGCTAGGTGAAGAAAGGGAGGGGATTTGACGCACTGTCTAGCCTCTTTGTCTTTTTGTTTGTGGGTAAGGGTTAACCATTTAGTTGACAGATTGTTTTCTGACTTTTCATTCTTATTTTTACTAAACAATTCAAAAACTACTCAACTGTGACTAAAGGCGACTGCTTAATGCGGCTTGTATACTTAAGGCGCCTTTAGAAATACTTAAGGCGACTTGGAAAATTTAAGGCGACTAAAATACTTTGGGCGACTTTAAGAAATTTGGCTACTTGACAAATTTGAGCAGAACACTTTTCATTGATTTTAATCATTGAAAGTTAGGGTAAGACTAAAATTTGGGCTTAAAGTCCACTTAAGGCGACTAGAATTTATATGGTGATTTGAAATCAGTGCATTTGTCTATGTCAACAAAAGACTACTGTGTGACGTTGGGATCATTTATGACTAGATCTTGATTTTTTAAAATTTTTGTTTGATAAATGATTCAAATGATGACTAAAGGCGACTTGAGTACTTGAGGAGATTTCAAATGATTAATTTTTCTAAACATTTAAAAATGACTCACTTATGACCTAAGGCGACTAGAATGCTATAAATCACATGAAGATCGCTTGCAATACTTCTTAATGCGATTTCAATAATTAAGGCGTCTTTAGAAATACTTAAGGCGACTTGAAAAATTGAAGGCGACTAAAATACTTCGGGCGATTTTAGACTACTTGACAAATTTAAGCAGAACACTTCTGATTGATTATAATCTTCGAATGTTAGGGTAAGACTAAAATGTGGACTATAAGTCCACTTAAGGCGACTAGAATTTATATAGTGATTTGAAACCAATGCCTTTGTCTATGACAACAAAAAGACTACCGTGTGACGTTGGGAACATTTATGGCTAGATCTTGATTTTTTTTAAATTTTTGTTTGATAAATGACTCAAATGACGACTAAAGGCGACTTGAATACTTGAGGAGATTCCAAATGATTGATTTTTCTAAACATTTAACAATTACTGACCTAAGGCGACTAGAATGCTATGAATCACATGAAGATCGCTTGCAAGACTTTTTAATGCGATTTGAATACTTAAGGCGTCTTTAGAAATACTTAAGGCGACTTGAAAAATTGAAGGCGACTAAAATACTTCGGGCGATTTTAGACTACTTGACAAATTTAAGCAGAACACTTCTGATTGATTTTAATCTTCGAATGTTAGGGTAAGACTAAAATGTGGACTATAAGTCCACTTAAGGCGACTAGAATTTATAAAGTGTTTTGAAATCAATGCCTTTGTCTATGACAACAAAAAGACTACCGTGAGACGTTGGGAACATTTATGACTAGATCTTGATATTTTTTTTTAATTTTTGTTTGTAAATGACTCAAATGACGACTAAAGGCGACTTGAAAACTTGAGGAGATTCCAAATGATTGATTTTTCTAAACATTTAACAATTACTCAACTATGAACTAAGGCGACTAGAATGCTATGAATCACATGAAGATCGCTTGCAAGACTTTTTAATGCGATTTGAATACTTAAGGCGTCTTTAGAAATACTTAAGGCGACTTGAAAAATTGAAGGCGACTAAAATACTTCGGGCGATTTTAGACTACTTGACAAATTTGAGCAGAACACTTCTGATTGATTTTAATCATTGAAAGTTAGGGTAAGACTAAAATGTGGACTATAAGTCCACTTAAGGCGACTAGAATTTATATAGTGATTTGAAACCAATGCCTTTGTCTATGACAACAAAAAGACTACCATGTGACGTTGGGAACATTTATGGCTAGATCTTTTTTATAAATTTTTGTTGGATAAATGACTCAAATAATGACTTAAGGCGTCATGATTTCAAATGATTAGTTTTCGAAACGTTTAAAAATGACTCAACTATGACCTAAGGCGACAAGAATGCTATGAATCACATGAAGATCGCTTGCAAGACTTCTTAATGCGATTTGAATACTTAAGGTGACTTGGAAAATTTAAGGCGACTAAAATACTTTCGGGCGATTTTAGGTTACTTGAGAAATTTGAGCACTTCTGATTGATTTTATTCTTCAAAAGTAAGGTTAAGATTCAAATGTGGACTTTAAGTCCACTTAAGGCGACTTGAACATATATGGTGATTTGAAATCAATGCCTTTGTCTATGTCACAAAAAATTTAGGACTGGATCAGAATTTTTTTTAAATACTTGTTCGGTAAATGATTCAAATGATGACTAAAGGCGACTAGAAAACTTGAGGTGATTCAAATTCTTGGTGCGACTCTACTACTTAAGGCGACTCAAATACCTTAGGCGACTTGATTACTTAAGGCGATTTGAATACTTAAGGCGACTTGATTACGTAAGGCGACTGGAATACTCAAAGTGACTAGAGTACTAAAGTCTTTTGGCTACTTGACCAATTTGAGCAAGAAGAAAGCACGACGTCTCCAAGAAGTTTTGAACTTTATCCAACATTTTAAATAAAGATTCAAGTTTAGACTTAACGTCTTAAGGCGACTTGAATTAACTTTAAATTATTAACAGATCAAGTTTGGGCAACTAGCTTGTATTTAAAGCAACTCTGATATTTAAGGCGACTAGAACACTCAAATCGAATAGAAATGCTGGTGACTTGACGAATGTAAGTAACGAGAACATTTAAGGCGACTAGAAGACTTCTGGTTGTTAAATTGATAAATTTACGCAGTTGAGCATTATGCCAAGACTTTTAAAGACTTGAAATTTTGATCTTGATTCAAATTTTAAATGATGACTCGAATTTGGATTTAAAACCTCAAGGCGACTAATAAACTATTAATTATTTGAAGATAAATTTTAGACAAATAGCCTACGTTTAGAGCAAATCCAATTTTTAAGGCGACTAAAATACTCAATTTGATTTAAAAATTCGGTGACTTGACGATTGCTAGCAACCAAATTGCTAAAGGCGACTAGAAGCCATTGGGCGTTTTGGTGACTTGTTTTTGATAAAATTATTAGAAGACCTTGGCTGACCTAAATTCTTTAAGAGACTTGATGTCTAAAAAACTAAAAAATAATAATTGAGAACTGGAATGTGGACTGAATAACCAAAGGCGACTAGATTTGATTTAAAGATTTTGGCGATCTCGGAATTTTGAGCGACTAGAATATTAAAGGCGATTAGAAGAGATATTGTAATTTTAAAATTTAAGGCGCTCTGGCCCACTGGAAGACAGAGAAAGGCAAGTAACTGTTATGGACATTACATTACTTTTCATGTTTAAAGATTTAAGGTGACCCTAAGTCCTCAAGGGTAACCTCAGAGATTAGAAATTCAATGTTTTCTCACTTGATCAGGTGACTTTGAGTTACTTGGTTTCGCTAAACTTATCAGTGTACTAAAGATGTCTGGAACACATTAGACTAATACGAGACTGTAGGCGACTTGATAATTCTGTGTGTGTGTTTTGGAAGCTGGTTAAAAGTTGGCAAATATATCATATTTTGTACCAAGAGATCTATGTTAATGTCTTCAGATTTCAAGGCGACTTAAGGCGACTTCACTATAGATAACGCAAAATTTAAAATTATTATTTAAATGGTAATCCTCATAATCAAACTTTGTTTGAAAAGTTTGTCCGATTGCAACTTGTAGACCTAAGGCGCCTTCAAAGCTGACTCAAAGCATTAGGCTACTCGACTATTTGACCTTTGAATTTGACGACCTTGGCCGAATTTTTATTTGACTCGAACGTCTGACGCCTAGGATGCTTTAGGCGCTTTATAGACTCTGAGTTTGCCGAAGGTTCTTAAGGCGAGTAGAAGACTTTAGGCGCCTTTAGGTTAAAGTGACAAAAAATTAGGCCTCGCCTTTAAGGATCTGGGAATGTCGTGTAGTCTAGGGCCGATAAGATTTGAACAACTAGAAGACTCAAGGTGATCGGAAGTCTTTAGACGCTTCATAGACTCTAAGTTTGCCGAAAGTTTTTAAGGCAGGTAGAAGGCTTTAGGCGCCTTTAGGTTAAGGTGACCAGGAGATTAGACCTCAAGGAGATTTTAGATGAGAAAAGTCGCCTCTAAGGATCCGGGAATGTCGAAGACTTTGGATGCTTTAACGACTTCAGGTGGTCGGAATACTTTAGGCGCCTTAAAGACTTTGAGCTTGTTAATGACCATGGGTGACTTAATGCAATTGGGAAATTTAAAAATATCATTTAAATGATAATCTACATAATCAAACTTTGTTTGGAAAGTCGCAATTTGTAGACCTAAGGCGCCTTCAAAGCTGATTCAAAGCGTTAGGCTACTCGACTATTTGAATGACCTTTGAATTTGACGACCTTGGCCGAACTTTTGTTTAATTCGAACGACGTGAAGCCTAGCAGGCTTAAGGTAATCGGGAGACTTTAGGCGCTTTATAGACTCTGAGTTTGCCGAAGGTTCTTAAGGCGAGTAGAAGACTTTAGGCGCCTTTAGGTTAGGGTGACAAAAAGATTAGACCTCGCCTTTAAGTATCTGGGAATGTCGAAGACTTTGGGTGCTTTAGCGACTTTAGGTGATCGGAAGACTATAGGCGCCTAAAAGACGTTGGGCTTGTAGAAGACTTTGGGTTACCGAATGCATTAAGGATATAAGTAGACTTCTCTAGATTGGCGGGCCACTAGAAGACATTGGATAGTTAAAAGACCACTAGGCGACTTCAGGTGATCAGACGACTTTAGGCGCCTTGGGAGTTCTAATGCAGTCTAAATCCATTGAGTGGCTTAAAGACTAACAGTTTCCAGAAGATTTGGACAACTAAGGGACTTTAGGTGAGTACACGACTTAAGGCGCCTTTTTAGAATTTGGACAGTTTTAGCTCTCTGGGTATTTTAAAGACCTTGGGAGAGATTTGAACTTTGGATAATTAAGGTGACTGATTTGTGACAACCTAAAAACTCAAATTGAGTGTTAACGTCAGCGTTCGGGGGTTAACCCGAAAAAAATCAAACCACCTTCCCCCACTCCAGCCCAGTCTGAACGGCCTACAGTTCCATGTAATCAGCCAGCGACTGTCTACCAGCTGGGAGGCGGTGGTGGTGGTTCGTCAGCTCTTCATAGAACTTGACGGCACTGGAATGGGAAGTTACGGTCGCTGTAATGTTCTTTTTATAGTGCGTGTCTGGGTTCGTTTTTTTTTCGTCGGCTTCTTCTTCGTTTTCCTCCAGACGACGACGAGGACCGGCTGGTTCTGGCTGCGTGCCCGTCGACTCATTTCCGAGTGTGACTTTTTTGGGTGGGGTGTGGGGGAGGGAAATTTTTTGGGGAGGTTGTGTGTGTGTGTGCCTTGGGTATATTATGCCTATTTGAACAGGGGAGTTGGCGTCCAGGGAAAGGAGGAAGTAACTGAAGTGGGTTCTCTTTTTTTGTATATACTTAGCGTTTAAGCACGATACTCGTCGTCGTCGTCGGCGGCTTGACGGTCTGGTCTATGTACTACCGAGTCTTATATCGGCACGTAACTTCTTCTATTTTTTTCCTGGTGCCGGAAGAGGGTTTGTGGTTGCGTGTGGGGTCGGGTTGGCTGCGGCGGAGGTTGTTTAGTCTAGTGGTGCGTCTGGGAAAAAGTTTTATACTTTTTTTCGGTGCGTTGCGTTTCTCATTAATGCCTCCGTGGTTGGTGAAGTGGTGACTGGGTGGGTGACGCGGCTGATGGACGGAACAGAGAGGCCTATGAAGGATGAACTTGACTTTGACGGCAGCGTTGAGGCTTTTTGGAATACAATGTTGTAGACGAGCTTGGAGGAAAAAATAAATGATACCTTTCGTTGAATATCTGATGAAAATGAGTTGGAAATTTTGTGTCTGTTTAAATCGGTATGAAGACCCCCTCAAAACAGTCGTAATTGCGCGTACCAAAATAAAGAGCAAACCCCTCACCACAAGCAACAGCCCACCAAATTCCAGACACATTACATAAAAATTCATTAGAACGTTTCCTATTACCTCTCCACCCAATACATCAAAAACTCCAGCTCCTCATTCCAGTCAGGCCCAGCGCAAAAATTCCTCTTTGTCGTCGTGACGGGGTGTCCCGTAGACCGAAACCGATGTTTGTTTACCTCTACGGCTCTACCTTCTTGCCCCTGGACGTGTGTGTGCGTCGTTTGACACGCAATAGCCACATGTTTTTTTGTGTGACAGTGTCACCAACCATAATTGTAATCGCTTAGTTACAACTTGTTTCTTATTCAGGAAGTCAATTATTTTTATTTGAAAAAAATCTATTTATAGAAAATAATATCTTTGAAAAACTGTGAATATGGAATTATGAACCACAGACCATCAACCTAGAACGCTTCGACCTTTCCCACAGCATGTACGAAAGTCCGGCTCTGGATAAGCACGTTCAGAGAGTTTCGCTGATACACGCTGCATTAATTCTAGGTACGGACGTGAGGTGAAAGCGTTCGGCGTGATCGATGCGCCGTGACGAACTGGAATGATCAGCCGAAGGACGTAAAAGTTCTCTAGCAAGGTTGCAGTACATCACTTAAAAAAATAAATAGTTAGTTTTTAAAATATCGAGGTATCGACCGTCGACTTTGAGGGGGGAGTGGGGGCGTCATAATCTTTTAAAAATATTTGCAACGGCCTAAGGTGGAATCCTATTATCGGAGTCCTGAGACTAGACAAGAGTCTAATCTTTTTAAGTAATTTCTTCTGCTTCCTAATATTATCTCGTGATTTTTTTCAGTTTGAATGAAATTTAGTCTGCGCAAATGTTAGAGCTGGGCATTCAAAATGGGTATATAATATGAATTTGACAGAAAATAAAAAATTAATTACATGCCTAGGTTTTACCATTTGGATGAAAATCGTATTTTAAAATGCATTTCACAGGCGTACAGTTGCTTTCCAATCATTAGTTTTGAAAATATCGAGTTATCCCGAGAAGACGGAAATAACTTGGGAAGGCCAGTTTTTGATATTGTGAGAAGATCGAAATATGTTATTGGGATGATCGGATTAGTTGTTAAAATAACAAAAATCAATAACAAAGATTTGTTCGAAGAATAACTTAAACTGTTATTATGTTGTTACTGCAATAACAAACCAATAACACAGAAGAGCAATTCTCTACCAAAACCGGAAATGGATTTTATTGTTATTTTTTTATTTGGCTCAAACTTTGTGGGGGCCTTCCCTATGACCAAATAAACTATTTTGTGTGATTGGTTCATCCATACAAGTCTCCATACAATTTTGGCTGCTGTCCATACAAAAATGGTATGTAAATATTCAAACAGCTGTAACTTTTGAGTGAATTTTATGATCAAGACACCAAGTCTTCGGCAAGTTGTAGGTTGAGGACTTTTGAGAAAAAAATAGGTACACTGAAAAAAAATGCAAATTTTTTATCAACTTTTTTTTCTCTAAAACTCAATTTCCCAAAATACGTATTTTTTGATTTTCGAGATTTTTTGATATGTTTTAGGGGACAAACATCCGCAACTTTTGAGCCATAGAGAAACATGGTCGAAAAATCTGCCGCCGAGTTATGATTTTTTGAAAAAATAGTGATGTTAGAAAAAATCAAACTTTCATGCAAAAAAAAAATTTGACATCATTTTTAATGCAAAATTGAATTTGCAACCGAAAAGTACTTTACAGATTTTTTGATAAAGGACTCCGTTTTCAAGAAAGTTTGATTTTAGCAAAATATTTGCAGTTTTTCAATTTTTAAAAATAGTGACCATGAGTGACCGTTCCTAAACAAAAAATTTTTAAGAGTTCAGAAAATTTGCTATAAAATTGTCTAAGAGTCATTGAAGATTGGACCTCGGGTTGCTGAGATAGAGCCCGTTTAAGAAAAAGAAACACGAAAATTGAAGTTTTCTTAATCTTACCAAAACAACCCACCATTTTCTAATGACCATATCTCAGCAAATAATGGTCCGATTTTCAATTTTAATGCATGAAAAATTCGTAAAATTTTCCGATCCTTTCGAAAAAAATATTTTTAAAATTTTTAAACCAAGACTAACATTTCAAAAGGGCGTAATATTGAGTGTTTTGCCATTTTGAAATGTTAGTCTTGGTTTTGTAATTTTGAAAATATTTGTTTTCGAAAAGATCGGAAAATTTTATTAATTTTTCATATTTTAATATTGAAAATCGGACCATTATTTGCTGAGATATCGACATTAGAAAATGGTGTGTTGTTTGGGTGAGACTTATAAAACATCAATTTTCCTGTTTTAAAACCTTTGCATGTCAATATCTCAGCAACTAAGGGTCGTACAACAAAAATCAAAATACAAAATATAGAGAATTTTCTCAGCTCTTCAAAAAAAATTTTTTTTCAAGAGTGGACAAACATGTGCACTAATTTAAAAAAATGAAAAACTTCGACTATTTTCAAAAAAAGTCACCTCAAAAAAGATATAACTTGAAAGCGGTGCACTTTATCAAAATTTCACTGAAGTACTTTTTGATTGCAAGTTTGATTTTACATCGTAAAATGAAGTTGAAAAATTTTTGCGACCGATTTTTCGATTTTTGGCACAATCTGGAAATTTCTGAAAAGTTGGCTTTGATGTCCTCTAAAACATATAAAAAAAAATAGTGTTTTTTTGCAAATCAAGTTTTAGTCACAAAAAGTTTAATAAAAAATCACCAAAACTTTTTTTAATCTTGCATCATTTTTTCCAGTGTAGTCCATATCCATACCTTTAACTTTGCCGAAGACACCAAATCGATCGAAAAATTCCTTCAAAAGATACAGATTTTTTAATTTTCATACATCATTTTTGTATGGCCAGCTGCCAAATTTGTGTGGAACATTATATGGACAAACTAATGATGCAAAATGGCTTCTTTGGGCATACCAAAGGCACCAAAAAAGTTTCAGTTGGATTAAAAAATACAAAAAAAATCGAATGACCGAAATCTGAGAGAACTGCTCCATAGTGTTTTAACAGCTTTTGTAGCTAATTGGTGAAAACTTTTTTTATTAAGTTGAATATCGAACAATTAGTTTCTAAGACCAATTGGGCAACACTGAGAAAATGCATTTTTTTTTTTAATTTAGAATCATTGTTTTGAAAAAGTAAGTTGTAGGAAATTTTCTCAGGTTTTCAAAATACTTTTTTATTTTTAAAAATGGGCAAATTGGGCCACCACTTGAAATAAAATTGAAAACAGCAACTTCTTTCACAAAAGGTAAACAATAATTGTTACAACTTGACAACGGTGTAATTTATCAAAATGTATAATGTCACTTAAGTACTTTTGATTGCAAAATGGATTTTACAAAAAAATCAAGTTCAATCAAATCATCAAAATTGTTTAACATTTATTTTAAACCAAATTCCCCCTTCTTTTCTTCAAAAATGCCCCAGAAAATCAGGGGGCTCAAAATTTCCATTGAAAAACATGATCAAAACATTTATTTTTTGTAATTTCAATCTAACCAATAGACTTTTAGAACATTTTCAATTTTGGGACCACAGATCGAAAAAAGTATAAAACTACTGAAAAAATAAATTTTCAACAAATTTTTCGATATTTTGCTACATTTTGGTAGTAATGATATATTAAATGTTTTGTGATACATTTTGCTACAAAACTTTGAGAGTTGGGCTTGAAATGTGAAATTTAGTTTTTATGCCCTACTCCTTAACCAAAAAAAAAGCTTGGTCAAAGATTTTTTGCGTTTTCTGAAATTTTCTGTAAAGATGGCATTATGTGTCCAATGAATCATTTATGTTTTTTTTTGTTTTTTTTTTGAAAATAAATTTTTAGTGCCAAAAAATAAATTGAAAACATTAGGATTTTCCTTAGTAAATAACTTATCTCAAAAAATAATTTAACAATGCCGACGTTAAAAAAATTTACCACCATCAAATCTTTTGACCTTGACGTTTCGAGCCCGCACACTGACGCATATACCTCAAAGTTTGCAACGATTTGCAACCAGGGCACAGTCCGAGGTGCTGCTAAAACTCATTAACGCATTTTTACGACTCTACCCAAGTTTTCGTACTCTCTGTTGCTTTTTTTTTGTCGGTAGTGGTGTTACTGCTACTGATGCATTTTGAATAATGATGAAAAAATGTCGAAAAAAAACTGACATCTAAAAAGTTTGTGAGCCTCTTTTTTATAGCATTTTTGGTTTGCCAAAAACATGCAAATGTTTTTCAGCCGACTTCTTTCTGAAGAAAAACGAACGTTTTTGACCCCTTTTATTAGGCCGAATAAAAATAATAATCATAAATTAGCAGTTATTCACCTTAAAATAATTAGAATGCATTTCCCCCTTCTTCCTGCAAGCGATTTCGTGTGTGCGTAAAAAAAAACTGTGCCAAAAACACACACGACAAAAACCATTAGTCAGTGAGTGATAAAACAAAGCAGAGAAAAAAACGCATTCACACACACACACACACATTTACACACGTAAATGTTTGCAAAAAAGTCTCCCCTGTGGCGGTGCGAATATTGAGGCCGAAAACCCCGAAAAAAAAGTTACGAGTGTGAATAAATTAATTCGACTTTTTTTCTTTCTTGCACGCAGAAAAAGGTCGATGCACCGCGCCGCGCAGCCCCGAAAATTTACTCGTACATTTTCAAACAAAATATAATTTCACTCCGACACAGTTCAAGGTCAAACGCGCGTGTGTGTGAGTTTGTGTGAACGCATCGTTGCATTCGTGGGGCACGCACACACCAAAATTACTAAAAAAAATGCCATCAAAATTTCAAACAAAAGTGAAACGTGCGTCGTTTAGCGGTGTTTGTGGGTGTCATTTATTTTCAGTGTGCGCTTGTTTGTGTGTGTGCGCAATTTCTCTAATTGTATCTTATCACACGCTTCGAGGGAGGTTTTTTTGGTGGTTGCAGGAAAAAAATGCAATAATTTGGGTGCGTTTTTGCGAGGGGTTGGAGATTGTGCGATATCACGTAATAATTTTGGCTTTTTTCGTTTTTTTACAGGTGAGCGAGTGACCGATAAGGGTGCAAGGTAACGAATTTGATTGAGGGTGCACCGTTGCAACGGTGGAAGTTGATGCATCGCACAATTTTGATTTATGTTGTTGATTTTGTACTCAATTTTACAAAAAAAGTGCTCGAGTTTCAAATATTTCGACAAAAAGAAGTGAATGTGAAACTTTTGGATCCATTGATTTTTTTTATTCTAAAAGAGCCTAGCAAAAAAAGTTTTCCCGATCGGGCTCAATTTTTTCAGGGGGTTCACAGCAAAAAATCCGATGGTAAAATCGCATGCAAAAGCATGCACATCACCTTCGCCAAAATAAACACTTAATATTACAAACTGCATGTACATTTTTTGCAAACACAAAAAAAAAGCTGCAACCGACGGGATTCAACCCCAGCACCAACAGTAAGGACTGGTGCCTTAGCCCACTCGGCCATCAGACCGAAGGAAAGCTTTAAAGATAAACGCATATATGAGCTTGACATTTCGGTCAAGTAGGTTTCCCATACTGATGGGCTACATATTTAAGGGTTTAAAATCACATAAAATAGCATAAAACAAATCAATATTCATTTTACACCCAGGCCTTTTACACGCAACTGGATTACTACATTTTTAGCTGTGTTCCTAGCCGAAATAATTGGACCCATATTTTTTTGTTTGTTTGTTTGACGGTTAAGGTGACCTCCACCGTGCCAGAGTGATCCCAAAAACGGCAATTTTGGCAAATTTTCGCATTAACTTATTTTATTTGTCTTTGACGCAAATGAAGGTGATTAGTTGTCCTTTCAAGGAAATATAATTTGAGATCCGAAAAAACAGCCAATCTTTTGTAAAAGTTGTATGAAAATATAAAATGGCAATTTTCGTGTTTCTTTTTCTTAAAGCGGCTCTATCTCAGCAACCCGAGGTCCAATCTTCAATGACTCTTAGACAATTTTATAGCAAATTTTCTGAACTCTTAAAAAAAATTTTAGGAACGTTCACTCATGGTTACTATTTTTAAAAATTGAAAAACTGCAAATATTTCACTAAAATCAAACTTTCGGTGGCTATATCTTGAAAACGGAGCCCTTTATCAAGAAATCTTTAAAGTACTTTTCGATTGCAAATTCAATTTTCTATTTAAAAGTAATGTCAAACTTGTTTTTGCATGAAACTTCGATTTTTTCCAAAAATCACTGTTTTTTCAAAAATTCTTAACTCCACCGCAAATTTTTTGACCATGTTTCTCTATGGCTCAAAAGTTGCGAATTTTTGTCCCCTAAAACATATCAAAAAATCTCAAAAATCAAAAAATACGTATTTTGGGAAATTGAGTTTTAGCGAAAAAAAAGTTGATTAGAAAATCTGCAAATTTGTTTTCCGTGTACCTATTTTTTTCTCAAAAGTCTTCAACAATACCTTCAACTTTGCCGAAGACACCAGATTGATCAAAAAATTCACTCAAAAGTTACAGCTGTTTGAATATTTACATACCATTTTTGTATGGACAGCAGCCAAAATTGTATGGAGATTTGTATGGGTGAACCAATGACGCAAAATGGCTAATTTGGTCATAGGGAAGGCCCCCACAAAGTTTAAGTCAAATAAAAAATTACAAAAAATAAAAATGGTCGAAATCGGCCGATTTCGTAGAGCATGATCTCAAGTTGTTTATGAGATAACTGAGAATTATTTCCTTACCGAAGCATGGATCTTCTTTTTTTTGTTAATGTTAACTCATGGGTTCAGAATGATAAAAAGGCTATGGAATTGTTTGGCAATCAAAACCTTTTTATCGAAGTAAAATGCATTTTGTTTAATCTTTTCGCAACATGATGTTACATCAATAACTCATCAAACTTAATCATCTTGTAACTCTTGAACCTCAACTCATGAGACTATCATCAGCCTGACTCAGTCCTGATTAGAAAACTGCAGACTAAAGACGTTTTTTTTCATTTCTAATCCTAACCGGGTTCAACCAATCACACCGTAATGCCCTGCCGTTCGCACAATCAGTATCATCAGTGCTTGATCAAGAGGCGAATTAGAGCGAATCCGCACCTTGTTCACCCCGAGCAGACGCCCCAAAGTCCAACAACCTCAGCCGGGGCGACTTTGTTGACTTAGTCTCGGAGGGAGCGACAAACGTCTTGACACAAAGGATTACACAATCGGTGGGGTTTCTTGAAATACAGTTTAGAAGTGGTGAGGATTTTCGTTTCCTGAAGTGCTCGATAACTAAGGTTTAAAGGTTAATTTGTCACATTTCCAGATTGGATCAAAATTGATCCAAATCGACGAAAAGAACGCGACCGCGCAAAATTTTATGTAACATTTGCGTTTTTTCCCACAACTTCCGTTTGCCAATTCTTCCCCACTCTGCGCTGCCAGCGCAGAGATGCCGCGCCAGCACACAAAGATCAAACCCATTTATCAACCACGTGTTGGTTGGTCTGTGGCTGTGTGTCGGTACGCAACACACGGTTTAAGCACCAACTAATTCTGTCAAAGTGCAGCTCCACCAATCACACGGTGGAAGAGTGCGCGCCCCGGCAGGGTTGCCAGATTTGCCTTTTTTGATCTTTTGAAAGTTGTTTCTCAAAAAAAGGCTGCAAGTCTTCAAAAATGTCAAAAAATCATTCTAAAACGTCAATTTGAAAGTAGAATCTGGCAACCCTGCACACATTTCGCAACCTGCTGGGGCCCGGCGATCTGCGTTCAATTGTCAATGTCAGTGTCAAGTACGAATGTCGCACCGCTGCACAAATACCATCGCAGGAGGCGCAGCGGCAGCTGCAGCTGCGGTCGTTAGAATCTCACACTTGTGTTGAGCGCTTGAGGCAGTGTGGTGTGCAGAATGCAATCTACAACTAAGCCGGGAAGGGTGGTGACTTGGTGGCGCACACAGCTGAGCACTAAGCTTCGGAGTTCGGGTTGGGCTGTCGAACGCGACGGACGGGTGTTGGGTTTGAGATTGGATTTTGAGTCGTCTGTTTCAGACGGTTGAAGTGGTTGTCAGTTGTTGTCATCAATAATTAGTCAATAATCAGTTTTGGAAGGACGTTGAATCATCAGACTAAATCGTCATTCCGATGGTTTTTTTACGTCAGTTTCAGACGTCAGCTTGAGTTGTCAAATTACTTGACGACGTAATAATGTAAAAGTTGTCAGTTTCAGGATTCAGATTCAGTCGTCAGTTTCAGACGTCAGCTATAGTTGTCAGTTTCAGACGTAAGGTCCGTTTGACGGTTTAAACGTAAGTGTAAGTCTTCAGTTTCATTCGTCAGATGAAGCCTACAGTTTCAGACTTCTGATTCAGGCGACAAATTCAGTAGTCTATTTTAGTTGTAATTTTAGGTCGTCAGTTTAAAAATTCAGCTTCAGTCGACAGGTTTAGTAATCAGTTTCAGTTGACAGTTTCAGACGTCTGATTCAGTCGTTAAATTCAGTAGTCTATTTTAGTTGTAATTTTAGGTCGTCATTTTAAGTCATCAGTATCACACGTCTGCTATAGTTATCAGACGTATGATCCTATCTCTGGTTAAACATTGTAATTGAACAATTGTGAGTGTCAGTATTCTGTTTAATTCACTTTTCAGCAGATTTAAGCTTCAGTCGTCACATGAAGTCACCAGTTTCAGACGTCTGATTCAGTCATCAAATTCAGCTGTCTAATTTAGTTGTAATTTTTGTCATCGTTTTCATAATTCACCTTTAGTCGTCAGATGAAACTCATTAGTTTTAGTTGACAGTTTCAGACGTCCAATTCAATCGTATTTTTAGTTATAATTTTAGGTCGTCAGTTTCAGAACTCAGCTCCAGTTTGAACTGAACACTTTTTGACGTCTGATTCAGTCGTCAGTTTCAGATATTATGTCGTCACAATAACTCGTCAGTTGAAGTCATCAGTTTAAGTTGACAGTCGTCTTTTTAAGTCGTTTGAATTTGAAGTCGCCAGTTTTAAAATTTAACTCCAGTTGTCAGATAAAGTCATCAGTTTCAGACGTGAGCTTCAGTACACATTTCAGACATCAGTTTCAGACGTCTGGTTCAGTCTTCTATACTAGTCGTCTATTTCAGTAATTTTAGATCGTCATTTTCATAATTCAGCTTCAGTCGTCAGAAAAAGTTGTCAATTTCAGTTGACAGTTTAAGACGTCTGATTCAGGCATCCATTTAGTTATAATTTTAGGTCGTCAGTTTCAGAATTTACCTTCAGTCTGAACTGAACAATTTTGGACGTCTGATTCAGTCGTCAGTTTTAGATTTCAACTTAAGTCGTCATTAACAGTCGTCAGATGTAGTCATAAGACATCTGATAGACGATTGACTTCAGTTTTAATTAAAGTCACCAGTTTCAGAACTAATTTCAGTCGTCAGATGAAGTCATCAGTTTCGGTTGACTTCAGTTGACATTTAAGACGTCAGATTCAGTCGTTGGTACTAATTAAGCCAGATCTTAGTAGCAGTTTTCGTCCAGCTGTAGATTCTCAGTCATCAGTTTCAGAATTCTGCTTCCGTTGTTAGTTTCAATCGTCCGTTTCAGACGCCAACCCAAACGTCAGTTTCAGACGGCATCTTCAATCGTCGATTCCAGTTATAAGAGTCAGACATCAATTTCAGATCTCTGTTCCAGCAGTCTTAAAGTAGTAAGTTTCAGTCGTCTGTTTCAAACGTCACAAAACTTCAAATAAATAAGGCAAATCTTTTCCAATCGCCTCGCAATTTTCCAATCGCCTCGCAACGGGAACTCACAGTTCAGACCGTGTATTTTGCGGCGTCGCCGCAACCACTGTTGACACATTTTGCATACACCACCACCAACTGTCGTTAGAATGTGTGTTTGGCAACAAACACACGCGCGCGCGCAGCCAGAAGATTGCAAATTCCGATTGCAGCTGACAAACGACCACCACCACCACCACCAAGAAGCTCGCGCAATCGCGTAGAAGCGCTGCACTTGTGTGTGCATCTCTCGGTCGGAAACGACGTTGGTGCAAGTATTTCTAGATTAGATCGCGCGCGCGGAATCTGGCAACCGCGTTTTGCTGTCAACCAATACAAGCCCACGGGGCAAGGCCAAAAATAGGATGTTTAGACGCTGCGAAAATGCAACGGTTTTTGACCTTGAACTTGCACGACACACGTACAAGACGAGACGCGATTAGGCGTTGATTTGGCATCTAGAACACAACTGGGAATTTAAACGTCTGATATTGACGATTTAAACTGAAGTCTAAAAATCACTGCCGAATCAACTGAATCTAACGTCAGATCAAACGTCTAAATCTATCGTCTTAGTCAAACGACTACAGATAACGTCCGAATTGGACGAGTGGAGCTGACGTCTGAAAACCAACGCAATTTTAAACTGAAACTCGTTCGTAAATCGTTTTTCCTACCCGTAACTAGATGTCGTTACACTTGCTGAAGTGATCATAACATTTTATGCTCTTAACTCATCGTTGAGGTATCATTAGAAAGCTTAAGAGCAAATGTCTTACTTCAAATCATGAAGTCATAGACTTCGTCTTACAAGCTCAAAGCGAATCATAAGGGTTCAGCTGATGACTTGATTACGAAGGCCTGCGTTGGAAATGTTCCGGATATTTACAACTTGGACCTCTCGAAGATCTTCAAATCCCGTTACGATCCTCGCAGACGTTAACACACCATAATGCGGTAGTAGATTGGAAAGTCTTGCCCGGCGCAGAACTAGACCGCGGCCGTACGAAACGCCGCCCTTATCAGATCCAAACTTCAATAACATCGTGTAGCGCAAAGCTTACATTCGCGAGCCCGCAATTTCGACACGTACTAAAATTTTCTCCACTCTACAGTGAAATTAGCAATTTTCCTGCTCCGTGATCGCCGCGCAACGCACAACCCAGAGTTTCAATTACTTCCACCACCCCCACGTCCGGCGGCTGGCCCTTCTAAACCGACGACCTGCTGGTACAAAATATATGCGTTGCTAACCGCGCGCGCAGCACTAATCGCTGTGGTTATCTGATTTCTTTCAATCTTTTTCTCCGTTTCCGTAGACCCGTAGACACCTTGCAAACCAGAGCGTGGACCTCTCAGAAGTCATTTGGCAAAGTGCGAGAGCCTTTCAACACTCTGAACCCCTGCGTCCTGCTCGCGTGATGATTCTACGCGTTCTTGCGTTGCGAACCGTGTATCAACGCACTCCGGACGGACGGAATCATGGGGTAATCGTGCGCGAATTGCACCCAAAACTAAAATTTTGAGAATAAAAAGTTGAAAAAATCTCTTTGACGAGAATCGGGATTAGGCTCTTTGATTGAAATGCTGACTCGTAACCGCTATGCTACGGTCTCTTCAGTTCAAAAAAGAGATAACTCAAAATTACAAAAATTACAAAAAATATAAAAACTACAAAAATTACAAAAATTACAAAAATTACAAAAACTACAAAAATTACAAAAATTATAAAAATTACAAAAATTACAAAAATTACAAAAATTTAAAAAATTACAAAAATTACAAAAATTACAAAAATTACAAAAATTACAAAAATTACAAAAATTACAAAAATTACAAAAATTACAAAAATTACAGAAATTACAGAAATTACAGAAATTACAAAGATTACAAAAATTACAAAAATTACAAAAATTACAAAATTACAAAATTACAAAATTACAAAAATTACAAAAATTACAAAAATTACAAAAACTACAAAAATTACAAAAATTACAAAAATTACAAAAATTACAAAAATTACAAAAATTACAAAAATTACAAAAATTACAAAAATTACAAAAATTACAAAAATTACAAAAATTACAAAAATTACAAAAATTACAAAAATTACAAAAATTACAAAAATTACAAAAATTACAAAAATTACAAAAATTACAAAATTACAAAAATTACAAAAATTACAAAAATTACAAAAATTACAAAAATTACAAAAATTACAAAAATTACAAAAATTACAAAAATTACAAAAATTACAAAAATTACACAAATTACACAAATTACAAAAATTACAAAAATTACAAAAATTACAAAAATTACAAAAATTACAAAAATTACAAAAATTACAAAAATTACAAAAATTACAAAAATTACAAAAATTACAAAAATTACAAAAATTACAAAAATTACAAAAATTACAAAAATTACAAAAATTACAAACATTACAAAAATTACAAAAATTACAAACATTACAAAAATTACAAAAATTACAAAAATTACAAAAATTACAAAAATTACAAAAATTACAAAAATTACAAAAATTACATAAATTACAAAAATTACAAAAATTACAAAAATTACAAAATTACAAAATTACAAAAATTACAAAATTACAAAATTACAAAAATTACAAAATTACAAAAATTACAAAAATTACAAAATTACAAAATTACAAAATTACAAAAATTACAAAAATTACAAAAAATACAAAAATTATAAAAATTACAAAAATTACAAAAATTACAAAAATTACAAAAAATAAAAAATTACAAAAATTACAAAAATTACAAAAATTACAAAAATACAAAAATTACAAAAATTTCAAAAATTACAAAAATTACAAAATTTACAAAAAAAAATCAATAATTACAACAATAACAACTCTTATTTGGGTGCACAAACGACGTGGACACGACCGCATCAACAGCAGTGTGCCGGTGCAGTTCCGAGTCGGACTTTTTCTGCTCTTCCCTCCCCGCAACAGGTTGCGTACCTTGCTCGAGTTCAACCGGAGTATAAACAGAATGCCACCTTGGGAGGGATAGGGGATGACTGGGATTTTGGAGTTCGAATCTGGCTTCAAGACAAGATTTTCGCGCGGCACACGCGCGTTTGTTTGCCGTGCGTTTACCCCCTCAGTTCACGCACTTTACGTGCTGCACAGCGCTTCGTTATAAAACAGAAGTGGCCGTCCTGCCCCACCTTCCCCTACGACACGCAGTGATTTTCCATAAGCCAAGCGTGCACACGTCTTTATCCACAAAGCCACAAAACTTTGACTTTCCATCCGTCCTCCTTTTCCCCGTCCAAACTGCTGTTTTCCTTCCCACCGCAGTTTTTCTTCTGCGACTTTTTCCTCCCTTTTCTTTATTATATAACGTCATGATTCGAAATCCGGACACTTAGTAGCATGTCATTTTTGTTATAGCTGGCAAAAAATCATGTAATAAGTTGGAAATGTAGAAACATCATTAGGATGTAGTACAAACAGTCAGTTTCAAGAAAATGCATGCAAAATATGTCTTTTCTAACAATTTTTCATCAGAATTTGAAAACTAAAATGACTTGTTGTGCTTCGAATCCCGGACACCGATAAAGCTGATTCGAAATCCGGACACTTTTGCTTCGAATTCCGGACACTCGATTTTACATATGAATCGCACAAATTTGGACTGAAATGTTAGTGAATGGCATTCTTTAGATCTCAAATAAGCTGTTAACATTAAAACAATCGATAGTTTACATAAAAATTTGCTAGATTTTAAGGAAATCGAAACCATAAATTTCTGCTTTGCCTTCCCGGTGCTTCGAAAGCGTATGAAATATTTCAAGTGAAATATTTCGCATTTTTGGTAAACTTATAATTTTATTGTATTTAATTGTTTTGGCATTAACTACAGCGTTCAAACAAACTTTAAATGAAAGTTGATGTTGGAATTCATCAAATAACACAGTTTTGACATTCATAATGCGAACATATATCCAAATAATTGATAAAACAAGATGAAGTGTCCGGGTTTCGAAGCGTCCGGGAATTCGAATCATGACGTTATCATTATTTAATATCATTATTATTAATGCACTCTCTCTGTTTGTCTCTCTCTCTCTCTGCGGTTGTCTTTTAACCGTCTTTCCTGTGTGTTTACCCGAGCTTTGCAGCGAAACACTGTGCAAGTGCAGCGAATTTTACGCGTTCGCACAGAACAAAAAGGCATCACACGCACTGGAAAACGCAGTAATGCGCACTCGCGTCACTTTCGGTTGCACACTTGGCTGACCAAGCACCTCGGAGCAAGAGGAGAACGGGGAGAAGGGGAAAAGTCATTACTGACAGAAAGAGTTATGGTTTAAGGTGAGAGCCATGTGGACCATATTCCTGGCGGATGGTCACACGAAGGTTCGGAAGGGTCAAAAGTGGTGTGAGAATTAAATTTGCACGAAAATTTGAGGTGAGATTTCCTTTTCAAAGCAGATTTTGAAGTATTCCTTTTATTCGTCTGAGATCAAAATAATTGATTTTTAATGATAGATTTTATAAAAGTTGCAAATTTCAAACATCTGATTAAGACGTTAGGTTAGGCTCCCAGTTACAGACGTCTGATTCAGACGCCCGATTTCAATTTTAATCTTTAGATTCTTTTAAAAGTGTCAGCTGTCTGTTAAATGTTAAATTTCTTATTCAACCGTCAGTTTCAGACGTTACCTTTAATTTTCATTGGTCAGATCCACCATAACTGCATCAGTGGGATGTAAATTACCTTCTCAGAAGAGGAAGGTACCAGAGATGGAAAAAAAAGCGAAACCCAAGAGTGAGAGGAAGACATTCCAGCGCGTAACGCGTGACGTAAATCGGGACCTTTTTAATGCATGAATATCCACTACCATGGGTTCATTACACATACATGCGCACACCACACATGTGATGATGATTATATTATGAAGATGACGACGAGTCTTCAGAGTAGCAATACGTGCGTAGTGACACAAATTCAGCTGTTTACAAGTAAACTGACAAAAAGACATAAAAGCCACTCAGCTTCACAAATTAGATTTTTACTAAGATAAATCATCAATTTTAAAATTTTTGCATCTTTTCAAATTTTTGTAATTTTTGTAATTTTTGTAATTTTTGTAATTTTTGTAATTTTTGTAATTTTTGTATTTTTTGCAATTTTTGTGATTTTTGTAATTTTTGTAATTTTTGTAATTTTGGTAATTTTTGTAATTTTTGTAATTTTTTTAATTTGTGTAATTTTTGTAATTTTTGTAATTTTTGTAACTTTTGTAATTTTTGTAATTTTGTAATTTTGTAATTTTGGTAATTTTGTATTTTTGTAATTTTTGTATTTTTGTAATTTTGTAATTTTGTAACTTTTGTAATTTTTGTAATTTTGTAATTTTGTAATTTTGTAATTTTTGTAATTTTGAAATTTTTGTAATTTTGTAATTTTGTAATTTTGTAATTTTGTAATTTTGTAATTTTGTAATTTTTGTAATTTTGTAATTTTGTAATTTTTGTAATTTTTGTAATTTTTGTAATTTTTGTAATTTTTGTAATTTTTTAATTTTTGTAATTTTTGTAATTTTTGTAATTTTTGTAAATTTTTTAATTTTTGTAATTTTTGTAATTTTTGTAATTTTTTTATTTTATTTTTTTTTGTAAATTATAATGATTTTTTTCAAAAATTTCAAAAACTCATCCAGATTTCATTTCAACGATATCTCGCAAAAGAGAGAATAGTCATTTGATCTCTTTCGAGAATTTCTCCATCTCTCAATTTCAATTCGGCAGTTAGGCGTCATCCATAAAATATGTCACGCAAAAATCGGCCAAAATTAACCCTCCCTCCCCCCTATGTAGAGCGTCCAATTTCCCGTCCCGGGAAAAAAATTCCCGGGAATTCCCGGGATTTCCCGGAAAAAAATATTTCCCGTTTCCCGGGAAATTTGTAAATTTCCCGGGATTTCCCGAAATACAAGCAGAAGTTTACATTTTCCTACCTTTTTGGCTTCAATGTTTTGAAATTAAACAAAAAATAATAATTGGAGAACCTGATTTGATTTTATTTATTTCCATCTACTGTTCATATTGAACTAATCAGCTTGTCTGTAAATTTCATGTCAAGGTTTAATTCAGATAATATTTATTTCTGAAGCATTCATCACTAGGAATATTGTTTGCTTTTATGTTGGACCACAAAACTTACGCTGTTATGGAATGAATATAAACTATTTTATTTTTGACAACCTTTTTTAATGTTTTTTTTTGTAATATCTTTTGAAAATAAGATATTTACATCTTCTGACCAAGATCAACATTGAGATTTGCTTGACTTTTTTTTTACCTTGAACATGTTGAAAGGAAATTGAACTGATATAATAAAATTTAAAAAAATTTTGTGTGAGAAGAATTCGTTTCTAAGTATTTGAGAAATTGCAGATTGAAGTTATAAATTTATGAAGCACGTGAGCTACCAAGTGCGTAAGAGGGTTATATATGAAAAAATATCGTTGAATTTCAACCACTTTTAAATACTCAAAATTATTTTAATCTAATTAATTTATTAGACTGAATACCAAATAACTAAAATCATATCATAAAACCATGAAAAACCTTTAAAAAAACTTCATATCATATGAAATTTACTCAAAGAATGGAACTTTATTTCAAAAACTCGCTCCAAATATTTGAAAACTTTGAGTTGTGATTTCATGAAATAGTGTTTCAAGTTAAAAAGCGATAGGAATTAGATTTTTTAAGATTATTTATTTATTCACAACTTGAATTTTTTGGTTTTTTTATTTTAACAAGAGACAAATTTAAAAGCAATTTTATGGTTGTGGAGCATAGATTTTCACTATCCAAACACTTTGATTTTCTATCATTTGGAACGATTTGAAAGATTTAATAATTAGAAAGTTTATATATTTTCTCAAAGTTGCATGATTTTTAACAAGCAGTCAAGCCATTAATTGATCCTCACACTCATTTTGACCATTAAAGTTGCTGTTCTATACAATTTCTTTGCAAAAGATTAATCAGAAACAGGATTAGAATAATTTTCGTTAAATTTCAAATTTCCCGGGATTTCCCGGGAAATTTGTTGAAAATTTCCCGTTTCCCGGGAATTTTGTAACCCCGGGAAATTGGACGCTCTACCCCTATGTCACACTTTGTCACACAAGGTTGAACCCCCCCTCAAAAAGTACGTCACATTTTGCCAGACCCCCCCTTGATTTCGATGGGATTTTTTATGGTTTTTATATCTTTTTTCAATTTAAATTCGGTTTAATTTGTGAATAATCAAGTTACAATGAGTTCATTTAGGTACATAACAGAGTTTTAGCGTTCCTTTCAGCTGTGTTTTACATCGTAATTTAATCGAAAACATTATTACTTATAATTATGGAATAGACAAGAGTAAGAAAAAGTTTTCCAAAACTTACAGAAAGAGTTTTTATTTGTTTAAACTTGCAAAATTTAGGTATTTTTGACAATTTTAATATAAAAAATAAGTTGTCTAATTATTCATTTTTTAGAATAAACATTGTGATATAAAAAACAGTTTTGTATCTTTTAAAAATTAGAAGACCTGGTATAACATTCAAGTATAAACAAATCTTGAAAACTGTTTTCACAGTTTTTTATCTAATAAGTTCAAACCATTTATAGCAGTTTTCTTATGAACACCCTGCTTTCAAAGCATTTATTTTTATGAAGCAAGTCTTTGTAAAATATTGAAGTTCCAGCTTAAAAAAATGTGACTAAATAATAAAATATAATGTGATACCGTCATCAGGGGTGACATTGGGTCTGGGGGTGAGTTTGAGTCATACAAAAATGCAGAAATTTGTATGACCCAATCTCACCCCAGACCCAATGTCATCCCTGATGACGGTACTTCTAAATAGTAACCAAACAATTTTAGAAAAAAATGATTTAATTTAATTGTGTATATTTCGAATTAATATTATGCAATCATAAAAAAAACCTAGCGTGACGTCACAGTCTCGCAAACCCCCCCTCCCCCCTTCGTCACATCTTGTCACATCTACGGTAACCCCCCCTCCCCCCTAAGAGCGTACGTACTTTATGGATGACGCCTTACTTCATCCCGTCGATGGCGTCGGTTTGTCACACCAAAAAGTGACAATTCTGTGTTTATTTGTGAGTGTGTTAGTTTCTCGAAAAATCAGATGTAGCCTAATTTTAGCACCAAACCACGTTGAGACATGAGTTGAATGTGCATCCCGCATCGTTTTGCACTTTTCCTTTTTTTCTGGTTGATACTTGTGTGAGTATTTCGTTTAAGTGTTTTTTTTAAGCCAAAAGTTTGTGCGAGAAACAAAGTGAGAGGGGGCAATCAGCTGTCTTTATGCCCGAGAGAAAGAGAGAACGAACATCGTCTCGTTGCATTCGCTTGTTGTTGTTTCTTTTGTTGTTGATTGTAAGCTCTTCTTCCTTTTTTTCTTTATTTTGTTGTTGTTGCTGCTTTGTTGGTTGTTTGGGTTGCACTTTTTCCTTATCTCTCGGATGTGCTGGCTCCTCGCGTGAGTGTGTGCGTGTGTGTGCGGCGAGAAGTTCACGTAATGAGAGTGCTTTCATAATTTTATTTCATTATCAAAGTCATGGTCAAAGTTAAGCGCTGCACCGGCAGTTCACACACTGCAATCGGGTGAGAAATTTATTGTCTTGTGAAGGGAGAGAGTGTTTTGGGATTTAAGAGAACAGATAGTTTCGATTTTTCTTCAAAAGAAGATTTTTTTTAATGATGGGAAGGAAAATGTCGAAAATCAGATTTGGGTAATTCTCTACCAACTCACACCAAATCGGAAAAAGTCGCCCGACCCCTCTTCGATTTGCGTAAAACTTTGTCCTAAGGGATAACTTTTGTCCCTGATCACGAATCTGAGGTCCGTTTTTTGATATCTCGTGTCGGAGGGGCGGTACGACCCCTTCTATTTTTGAACATGCGAAAAAAGAGGTGTTTTTCAATGGCGTGCTCAGAATTTCAAAAAAAAAAAAAACGTATTTTTCACCGAAAAAACACTAGAAGAGTTTTAAAAACTCTGCCATTTTTCGTTACTGAACTGTAAATAATTTTGGAACATGTCAATTTAAGGGAAATTTAATGTAGGTACTTTTCGAATCTACATTAGCCCACCCAGTCACGACGTTCTAACAGGATTCTAGCAGAGTTCTCACAGAGCTGGATATTCTTACAGCATTCTAGCAAAAATGTTCAACCGTTCTAACAGGATTCTGGCAGAACCAGCTCTGCTAGAATATTTCGTGACTGGGCAGGAGGGTCATGTTTTCATTCAGAACATTTTTTTATTATAAAATTTGTGTTTTTTCTAACTTTGCAGAGTTGTTGAAGTAAAAAACAAATACCAAATTTTCTGACCGAATCTTAACTACTCTAAAGTGGTTTAGAATGTTTAAATCCAGGATGTAGACAAAAACGTGGTAATTATTGAGAAAATGCGGTTGGTTAATTAAAATGCAATCGACTATTCAAATTTGGCTAACATTATTCTAATTTGATGACAAAAAAAAGAAAATAAATTAAAGGGAACAAAAATAATCATGAAGTTCATTCGGATAAACGAGGCTTCCGATAATCGATTCTGGAGTTTGTATTTTACAAAAGAAAAAGTCAATATTAATATAATCGCTGAATATAATTTAGTTTGGTTGAGGTTAAAATGTTTAAAAATATTGAAAAAAAAGCAAATCCCAAATGTGTCTATCAACTGTTAGATTAATGCCAACTTGAACTTTGACCAAAAATTCCCCACCTTTTTTCTAAGGTTTCTCCAACAGTCCCTGGACAAAGCGCTTTTCTTCGCGCCGTGCGTGTACTTGTAACAAAAAAAAAAAGAATAAGTAAATAGTTGCAATTGCATCAGCACTGCAAACTGCAACTAGTGCAAAACCACGCAAACAACGACGACGACGATTTCAAAGAAAGGAAATAGTTGTTAGATTTAGATTTCTCGCGCGCGCGGACACTCTCCGCGCGGTTCGTATTTCAAGTTCAAGACTTCAACTCCCGAGAGAATGCATTCGTTTGCCGAGTTGGTGCCGAGTTTGTGTGCGTGTGTGCGAATTTCTTATCGGCTGCGCGCACGATGACGCGCGCGTTTGGCTTAGTTTGTGTGTGCGTTTTTGTTGCAGAACTTTTTGCTCTGTTTGCAAGCGTGGCTGAGTTGAGGAAATAAATGTTGTTATTGTTTGGCCTGTGATTAGCAACCTTTGTTTTTTCACTCTCTCTCTCTCTTGCGAAATGGGAACACTTGCCCACCCCAAACCGGATGCTGGCAGCACGGCCACCGAGAAAATTGCAATTCTTTCCGGTTCGTGGAAATTTGCAGGAAATTTCGCGCTTTGCAAAACGTCAACCTCTTATCTGCACCACCACCACCGACGACGACGACTAGGAGTTAATTTTAGTACGCATATGCAAATTAGTGCATGCAAAACGCGCACACAAAGCACACACACACACAATTAGAAACCTGGGAAGACGTGGCAATCGTGTGGCGATAAGAAGCTCCGCCGAGAAGGGGATGGAATCTACCCGTCACGGGAGCCGGCCATGTGTGTTTAGAAACGTGGAAACGTAAACGCAATGTGCTGTGCAGTTGGGTGTTGACAGAACTTTGCTCTGAACACCGCAGTGCGAGAAAAATGGCTGCAAGTTGTTTTCAGTTTACTTTAGTTCTTTTGTGGCTAATTGTTGTTGACACTAGTTCCGATAGGGTTAAGTTACAGAAGATGGTAATGAAGATTGATGAGGTTGATGCATTCAAAGGTTAGGGTTGTTCCAATCCGGACTTCTTCGGAGCTACACCAAAGATTTGCCCATCTCTGGGTTAAATTCCAAATTTGAGTTCATTCTGACCACGAGAATCCCTCCTTCTAATCGCTTGAAATTATATTGAATTTTTGGCTCATTTGAAATGTATTTGTTTTCAAAAAGTTCATAAAATTTCAAAAATGTTTCATTTTTATACCGATTGTAAATTTTATTAGAAATTTTCTGAACTTTTCTAAAAAAAAGTCAGGAATGGATAATCATAGGCACTATTTTGAAAAATCGAAAAATCTGAAATTTTTCAGATGAAATTAAACTTTAAGTGACTTTGCTTCATCTTGAATACGGTGCACTTAATCAAAACATCTGTTAAGTACTTTTCTGTTGCAAATTTGATTTTACATTAAAATCCGGAAATTGCATTTGTGCATACTTTTCAATAGCTCACAAGTTGTGGATTTTTGTCCCCTAAAATATTTAAAAAACATACGGACTCTGGGAAGCTGTTTTTTTTTGTAAAAAAAAAGTTAAATTTTGCAATTCCGTCGTGAAACTACTTACTTACTCCTGTCATTCTTGAACGACGAAATAGCCTATTTTTCTGTACCAAAAATAACAGAATCGAATAGCAACACTTTTCAAAATAAATGCTGAAAAGTTCTACTTTCCAGCACTCAAAAGGGTGCTGAAAAGTTGAACTTTTCAGCACTTGTTTTGAAAAGTAACACTTTTCAACATTTTTTTGATTTAAACGATTTATTGACAAAATACATGAAAATTTGACATAAAATTTCACTCAGTGTGTGTTTTTTGGAATTGCAAAAAATGTTGTATGGAACCCGTTGCAAAACTTGATTTTTTCAGCACTCTTTGTATTTATCCAACTCGGTGAATCTCGTTGAATAAATGTACGACTCGTGCTGAAAAATCCTCTTTTTGAAACTTGTTGCATAAACTACTATTAAAAATTGCCAAAAAAACTGTGTCTCAACTATTTCTAAATAGTTCTCCCACAATCGATCAGAAAGAAGCTACTCTGAAATGATTTTAAGAATTTTTAAATTCAAGGCGGTGGCCAAAATGGCGGTGAGAAGTATTGCAAAAATACATTTGGGAATTTAATAAACAATGTCCCATTAAAACTCGACTAAAATGGAGTCGCAGAACAGAACTCATAAAATTTAAAAAAAAATAGGAAAAAACGATTTTTTTGTTCATCATTAGATTTTCCAAAGTCTCATACAAACCATTGGATAATCGAGGTTTCAGATAATCGAGTCTGGACTGAGAACTGGCAAATTGCGCGCAATAAGAGCCGAGTCTTCAACCTGCAAAACATATGAGAAATTCCTCTAGAATTTGCATCATCAAAAAATTTGCATAAAATGAGAGGTAAAGCATTAATTTTTATTCTTGGCATTGAAAAAATAAATAAAATAAAAACAACTAAATACTGACACATTGATTGAAACAAATGGATATTCAAATTGAACAGATTAATTTAAAATTGGTTAAAAATATATATTTAAACAAATTTCGATATTTTCATAATTTCAAAACAATTATCATGTTTAATGATAATTTTATAAATCAAAAACTAACTTCATCCACCTATGTGGTTGGTGCCTTCCTCACTCTTTTCCAACAATGGGTGATATGTGATATGATGGGTTTGGACATAAATTTCGTCTGATTTCGTTAAGTTCCGGAACACAAAAACACACATATCAATCAAGGGCTCATAAGTGGCATCTTAAGTGGTCATAGCTTGAGACAGGGTTGCCGGATCTTCAATGTTTTAGACTCGTTGGAAAGGTCTTTCGATTACCTTACCAACGATGGGTCGGATGATGGATCCTGACGTTGTTTACATACATTTAAGTGAGATCCATCTAAAAAAAGTACATAAATACCACTTAAGTGGTCAGAACTCGAGACAGGGTTGCCAGATCGTCAATGTTTTAGACTCGTTGGAAAGGTCTTTCAATTATCTAACTAAAGATTCAAAACATGATGATGTTTGGTTCAGTTTACTGCCATTTATTCAACTTCCGAAAATATGCGAAAACACATTTTTATACATAACTTTTGAACTACTTATCGAAACTTCAAACAATGCAATAGCACCGTATGGGACCCTAAACCAAGTCGAATGCGACTAGTTTGGTCAAAATCGGTTCAGCCAGTGCTGAGAAAACTGCGTGACATTATTGGTCACATACACACACACATACACACAGACATTTGTTCAGTTTTCGATTCTGAGTCGATATGTATATGTATGGGTTTTCGAGCTTTAAATAAAAAGTTCAATTTTAGAGCAGGATTATAGCCTTACCTCAGTGAGGAAGGCAAAATGTAAAGTTTAAAATGCTACTTAAAAGTTGGCTATTTTTTTTTCTTGCATGAAAAGAAATTGAATGATGCTGGATGTTTGTATGCATTGTTATACTTATAATATCCTTTTCAAAGACTATTTTTTTGTTTTTTTTTTTTCTCTTTAATCACAAATAGGAGTGCTTTTTTAAGTAATTTTTTTTGTTAATTTGTGGTTTTGTTTTTATTTTTTATGTAATTGTGAAGAAACTGCATTTAAAGGTATTTTAAAATGTTTTTATTACAAAATTTACTCTACGCTAACGCCAATTTTTTAAGTTTTTTTTTTCCTTTTTCAATTAGGATGAAACTGTTTCATGCTTTCTGTCTCTATTCAATTATATTGAGAATTAATTTTCTGATCGATTTGGTGTCTGAGGCAAAGCTGTAGATTATGTATTTATGGGCTTTTTGGAAAAAAAATGGTACATGGGAAAAATCTCATTTATTATTTCACTTTTTATGTCCAAAAGTTAAATTCCCAATAAATCTATTTTTATCATTGAAATTAATTGATTTTTTGTAAGGGGACTAAAAATTGCATCATTTGATCTAGTGCGTAAAAAAAGAAATCAGAATATTTTTTATAGTAAATTTGTATTTACACATTTTGTCTTCCTCACTGAGGTCAGGCTATAATCCTGCTCTTAAAATGAACTTTTTACATAAAGCTCGTAGACCCATTTTCATGTGTACATATCGACTCAGAATCGAAAACTGAACAAATGTCTGTCTGTCTGTGTGTATGTGTGTCTGTGTGTTACCAAAATTCTCACTCAGTTTTCTCAGCACTGGCTCGGACTCGGCATTTGACCCGGTGTAGGGTCCCATAGATCGAGTTTCAACAAAATTTAAGCTTCGATAAAAAGTTCAAAAGATATTTATACAAATGTGTTTTCCCAAATATCTGGATGTAAGATAAATGACCTTAAATCTTACCAAATATCATCATGTTGGAAATCGTTGGATAAGTAATCAAAAGATCTTTCAACCGAGTCCAAAAGATCGAAAATCTGGCCGCTCTGCCTCATGTTATGGCCACTTTAGTAATATTTTTATACTTTTCTGTAGTTGGATCTCACTTATCTGTTGAGCAATTCTCTGAGATTTCGGTCATCCGATTTTTTTTGTATTTTTTATCCGGCTGAAACTTTTTTGGTGCCTTCGGTATGCCCATAGAAGCCATTTTGCATCATTAGTTTGTCCATATAATTTTCCATACAAATTTGGCAGCTGGCCATACAAAAATGATGTATGGAAATTCAAAAATCTGTATCTTTTGAAGGAATTTTTTGATCGATTTGGTGTCTTCGGCAAAGTTGTAGGTATGGATAAGGACTACACTGAAAAAAAATTATACACGGTAAAAAAATGGTTGATTTTTAATTTAACTTTTTGTTACCAAAACTTGATTTGCAAAAAAACACTACACATAAAATGCCAACTTTTCAAAAATTTCCAGGTTGTGCAAACAATCTTTGACCGAGTTATGAATTTTTGAATCAACACTATTTTTTTCAAAAAAATCGAAATATTGGCCGCAAACATTTTTCAACTTCAATTTTCGATGTAAAATCAAATTTGCAATCAAAAAGTACTTTACTGAAATTTTCATAAAGTGCACCGTTTTCAAGTTAAAGCCATTTTAAGGTAATTTTTTTTTTTGAAAATAGTCGCAGTTTTCCATTTTTTTTAAATTAGTGCACATGTTTTCCCACTTTTGAAAAAAATATTTTTGAAAAGCTGAGAAAATTCTCTATATTTTGCTTTTTTGAACTTTGTTGATACGACCCTTAGTTGCTGAAATATTGCCATGCAAAGGTTTAAAAAGAAGGAAAATTGATGTTTTCTAAGTCTCACCCAAACAACCCGCCATTTTCTAATGTCGATATCTCAGCAACTAATGGTCCGATTTAAAATGTTAAAATATGAAACATTCGTGAAATTTTCCGATCGTTCCGAAAAAAATATTTTCAATTTTTTTAAATCATTTTTTCGAAAACCGATTTGCAATGTTTTAAATTGAAACTATTGCTAAGTTTTCTGATCCCTTCAATGAAAATATTTAAAAAAAATAATGATTTAGTCTAACGTTTGCGATGTGGAACAGACAAAAGTAAAGCTTGATTTTAAAATTTTGAAATTAATTCTATTGAAAAGCTTAGAAAATTTTGCGAAAGCTTCAATATTTAACATTGGAAATCATATTTTTGTATCGATCCTCCTACTGGAACTTCGTTGGTCCCATGGGGTGATCACTTTTCGCTTACAGAAAGGGAGAGAGGAAGGCAAACGCATCAAATAAAAAAAAAACGGTGAATCGAAGTGAAGTGCAATCCGCCATGCATAATGTATTTTTATTGCAATTAAATTGAAATTCATTAAATATTATGACTACGCATCGTTATAATAACGACAGAGAGAAAAAAACTTCCTCTTTTTCTTAGTCGTCGGCGGCAAGTGGAAAAAAAAACCGCCGCCAGATCCATCTTGGTCCGGCGGGGGGTCGTCGTCTGTCATCATCAGAAGAGCCGCGCGCACACTGACACACGGTGGAAAAGTGGATTACCACCCTTAAGGCGCTTTTATGCTGGCAGGAAGAACCGCCGAGCATAAGCCATGTAATCATAACAATAAAAGTGACGATAAGTACGTGTGCAATTGCGACGCTTTTTGTGCGAAAACTTAAAAGACGGTGGCAATCGGTGCAAGAAGTGTCATTAGAGGGTCCGAAAGTTGAAAGTCACGGCCCAGATTGATGGGGCCAACACCAGAAGTCATTGGCGCGCCGCCGGTGGGGACACCGTTGAGTGGGAATTTAGGGGTGTGTCCTCGGGGATTGAACGGTGAGATTCTGGACGGTGCAGGTAATTAGACACTGCACCGGTTGAGCCTGGGAAGCGGACGAAGACCAGAAGCTGGAAGTTTTATGGTTGACGGGGTCGTGGATTTCGAATGCTTCATGTTTTTTTTTGTTAAATATTTTTAGCCTGGACCTCATCACTACACCTTGGGGAAGGTGACATAAAATAAATTTAAAAAAAACCTGAAATGCGTCAAAAAATAACTAAATTTAATCTATATGCACCGTACTAACTATTGCGTTCCTCGTGTGTGAGTTAATGCATTCCACGTCCACTACCTTCTGCCGAGATGCGGTTGGTTTGTTTTGGCAAGGATCCTCCTCAACTAAAAGGGGGAAGACGCGCCAAAAACCGGTCGGCGCGTGCACGGCTGAACTTTGTCATTTTTGGCAGCCAGACGCACCGTCCTCTGCTCGGAGTGCGTCACAAAGGTCTTCCGAAGTGTGACTTGTAGTTAGAACTAGAAATATCATTTCAAAAAAAAATGTTTGTAAATCGTTAATAATTTTAAAAACAAAAAGTCAAAACATTATTTTCATTTCTTGAAGAAGTTGGTTAAGTTTTTCAACTGTGCACAAATTTAACTGCATCCTACTAGCCGTTTAGCACATTTCGCAATAAAACTCCCTCTAGTGCACAACGACAACCCCAACAAAAAACCATCATTAATCAGTCCCGCAGTTTAGCACACTTTGCGCAATTTTCTGTTAAGGTGCACTCACTAAAACACTGCGCCGCAAAGCGCTTACTTCATTAGAGCCTTCCTTAAAAAAAAAGAAGCAGAAAAAAACCTAACCTAACCCCAGAAAAGCCTCCCCCCTCTAATCACTGATCATTATCGGAGCGGTGAAGGGTTGCCAGCGAGGATCACCCCGGCGGACACGATCTTTGTGCACTTATCTGAGCATCATCTCACAGAAACCTTACCGCGGTGGTGCCGTGCTAATGGAAAAGATCGATCTTTATTGCTTCATCGATACGCTGGAGGCTAATCTGGGGTCCCCCCCTCCGAAGGGGGCACTCAAATGCATTTCAATCTGAAAACTATATTTTTTGCAAAAAAATAAATTGGCCAGCCCCACTGTGAAGTTTGGTTGGATTTGGTTGTCGGGCTTGTACGTGTGTCAAACGCGTTCTGACTTGAAATCCCTTTGTCCAGTTGTCGCACCTACAGCAAGCTTCAGCGTGTGTCAAGATAGCACGACATGATTGAAACTTCTTTCGCATTAAGAGTTTGACGTTAACTTTCTTAACTGAATTTGACACCAAGATAGCACGACATTTTGGGATCCACATTTTGAAGAGTGTCAACATTGCTCGGGGTTTTAACGGGTTTCAATATCTTAGGATTGAAATCATGTTTGAGGAATCTGTGAAGGTCAACGCGTCCCCAACTCAATTTAGACGAAAGGGCAGACGAAACTGTGGGTAGGGGTCATTCACAAACCACGTTAAGAAAGACGAAAAAAAAGGTTTTATCCGTTTTTTTTTCGAAACAAAACAACAAGAAATCAAATTCGAGAAATATAAATAGTATGATAATCTTAAAATATCTGTCCACATTCAAACTTAAACAAATTAAAATTAAACTATCCAAAATCAACCCATTAATAGCAAACCAGCATGCAACCTAAAAAAACTCCCGGCAGTTCCACACTTCACTTTCGAATCGACTTCAACCAATTTGCCGCCACCATCGGAAAGCCAGAGCCAGAACCAGAAACGAAACGCAATAAATGCTAATGCTATAAATGTGTATGATTAATTAATATAACAAAAAAGTGTGCAGCGCTCAGTGCCTGATGTGTGTGTGCAGTATGTGTGCATTATGCAATCACACCTGCGCTCATATTCCTCGTTGCTGTTGTGGCAAATTGACTCAGTGGGCATTTTGACATTTTTGAGAAAAAGTTCGTCTTTCGAAAAGTTAGAAAATCGATTATTTTTTTTAACATCATTCCTAATTAAAATAAATCTTAAAAAGAAATTTAACAAATCTCAACCTAAAATGCAATTGTGTCAAGATCGCAGAACGTCAACCATATTTGGCTGCAGTATGGTGGAGAAGGCTCACACACATAATTGTTTTCCTATTGCCTTTAGACGGCTGCAGCAGTTAATTCCCATCCCTCTTCAGGACCCCACACCAGTCGTCAATTGAACCGTCAGACCTTGTGATCTTGTGGATGGGATGAAGATGAGTTGATCTGAGTGGCGTTTTGCGTTAAACAGCTGAAATCATATGAGCTTCACATGAGCAAGTTGGCAAATACAGGTGGGATGCATATTGTTTCGCATACACACATGCGAACTCACTACACAATTTCCTAGTGCAATTATCTTGCATTTTGCAAAAAAAAAAATACGATGATAGTTTTTCATCGAATTCCTATTGTCCAAATAATCTTCCGAATCTTTGCCGATTGAAGCGTGCGCAACCATTCGCGAGCGAATACGACTCGCTAGCTGTCAGCGGCTTGGTCAATCGCTTCACACAGCGAAACCAATACATCGTGAATATCTTTGCCTACTCCGTCCGTCGACCCGAGCTCCAAACGAATATGCTCAGAGAGGAGAGAACCTAACAAAATATTAGCGTGGCGCTCACTTGGCCTGCACTTCCACTGTTTGAAATGGTGGAAATTGCTGTCAAATGTGTTAAAAAAAATTATGATTACATTAATTTTATGCAGTTTAAATACACACTAAAAATTTTGGAACATTACATTTGATGTAATCGTTAATCAAACCTATTATTTAATCGTGTAATCGTATTTTTGATGTATTACTATGATTGTTCTGACGTAAATCAACGAAATTCGCATTGATGCAGCTGTATATCATGCGAGATCTAACATTACATCATAGATGACCTAATTGTACGTTTAATTTAATGCACATATTCGGAGCATCAGATTTGATGTAATTTTACATCAAATCAAACCCGATAGTACACGTTTTGACCGTTACACAATTGCCAGTTTGCTAGAGTGATGAAACGTCAAAACGATCGCCATGTTCGACGTCGCGAAAAAGCTATGGCAAAAACGATTTTCGTAAAGATTTTGCTCAGGATCTTTCATCAGAATCTCCTACCAGGAGCCATAAAATCTCAGAAATCGGTAAGTTTGATCTTTTTGAAGTGCAGTTATTTTATGAGTGAGACAGTTCACGACAAATTTTGCATTTTTTCATTTGTTTCTGTTTAGATTTTTGAAGTCCTGAAACTCCCTTCAAAATATGGTTCCAGCCACGATGAACAAAGAAAAGCTGTTCCGGCGGCCGCTGTAGCGCTGAAACTGGCCGAACTCTTCCTGGATCTGTTTGCGGAGAAGATAGTAACGACTTAGTGAACCAGTGTGTGTGTGCAAGAAGTATGTTTCCTCCAGCTTGACCAGGTTGACACCGTCTCCAACGGGTTGACTAAACCCGGACAATAAGAAGTGTTTTCAAGAGTCGTCGTGTTAGAAAAGATCCGAAGGAAAATCAATGTGAAAGTTTGACGTGATACAATAAAACGTATTAATTCTAAAAACTACACCTCTTTTCTTCCATCCAATTAGAATTATTATATTCCAATAGGAAATGTTCCCCATCAAAAATTCGTTTAATGTAATTTTACACGACATCGGATGATAATTGGGGTCGTGTAATATTACGTCTAATTTGACACAATTTCACGTCCAATATGATGCTCCAGTTATGTGCATCTAATTTGACCGAATATTACACGTTTTTTCGTAGTGTGTAATGATCCAACCAAAGCCGATCACAAACTATTTAGACTCAGCTTTGAGCGACATAACGCAATCGGTCTCTATGAACCATTCGATTGGAGCGAAAGCGAGAGCAAAGAGAGAGAGTGTACAGTAGTGATTGGTGTGGAAGTTACAAAAGGTATTAATTTAAAAAAATCTTCAAAAACTAATTTGGCTTTTATGGGGTGTAGATTTGGTATCTCGCAAAAACAACATGAAAAATTTCTTCATAAGCTGCAAATGCAAATCATATAAAATCAATTTTTAACAGGTTGGAATATATTTTATAATTTTACCCAAAAGACATCAAGTCAAATGTCAAATGTCAATGTTTTTTTTATTATGTAATATCTGTGGCCCAGATTGAAACTAAAAATTTAAGTTTTTTTTTTTAATTTATTCATTATGAGTTTTTAACCAAAATAAAAAAAAACGTAGAACAACTTCAATCTAAAAATTTCACCTCAAAAAGTCAAACTGAACTAGCAGTTAATTTTTTAAAGATTTTTATCTTTAATCTAGCCAATAGCTCTAACTGATTGTTTCCATCTGCATCATGAATCAACTTTTGCGAACATAAAATGATTTTTGCTTGATAATTCACCAATTTACTAATTTAAAATTGAATTTATTAGTTTTTTTAGGATAATTCAATAAATTTAATTACATACAATAGTAACCTTTCAAAGGGCGACCCCTTAAATGCAAACAATCAGTCTATACCACTTGCTCTAGTGACATTTCACGTTGAGTAAGAGTGAGATAGGCTGCTTGTTTACATTTAAGGTATCGCCTGTTGAAAATTTACTAGGAATTATAGCCAAACATTTCATTTGGGCACAAAACCAAAAACCGCGATTCGAGGAGCGGCCGTGGCTGACTGGTAACGGTGTTCGCTTTGTAAGCGAATGGTCCTGGGTTCGATTCCCATCTGCTCCCACCGAGAATGTATAGGAAATATAAATCTTGAAACTCTGAACATGAACGAAAAATCAAAGTCGCTCGAGTCGGGGTTCGATCCCCCGTCCTTTGGATCGGTAAGCAAAAATGCTAACCACTAAGCCATCGCAGCTTGGTGAGCTATGACTGGAATTAGGAATACTGTTACTATCAACTATATACGCGTTGGGTCCTTGTCCATTTGACAAGGGTTCGGAAGTTCTAAATAACGTTTGAATCCGATTGATGCAAACGTTCTTCAGGGCGGGGCTTGTCGATAAAGCTGAAGTACCTCTCGCTCGGCTAGCCAGCGTAGAAATGGGACACCGAAGCTCGGCAGAGCTAACACCTTCCAAATGCCTATGCGAGTTATTTGCATGTATAGAATGTAGATCTAAAAAAAATACATGGAAACAACTCAATTTGTAAGAAGCGGCCGCGTGGTCCCGTTTGGTTGGTTGCACACACACACACACACACAAAACCAAAAACCGCGATTCGAGAAAATCGCTTGGACAACTTGTTTCAATTCCAATTTAAAAAATAAGCTTGACTGATGGTATTTTTACAAATGATACGATAAAACACATCATTATCCTCTACTCTGCTTGAATGCTTCTTAATTTGTGTTGATTTTCCCAATAAAACTCATAATTTAAAAAAAATCTCGTTATTGGGTCCTTTTACCTTTCCAACTCTTGTTCATAAGGCTGGTACAAATATTTTTAAAAGTTTTTGTCACCCCCCCCCCTTTCAAAATTGGCCCGAAAAATCAGGGGGCCAAGGGACAAAAACTTTTTTAAATATTTGCATCGGCCTAATGGGCCCTTTCTAAATGGAATTTCGAAGAGAACTGAAAGGGCACTAAAGCGCTGTCACCTGATTGTTGTTTTTGATGATGTTTATGGGCCTTTTTGTTTAGTAAGATGTAATGAGGAATTCAGCGGAAATTTTGATAATTGGTGAAGTTTTGTGATGGAATAGTGTAGATAAGGTATGTGAAACATAAAAATTCTTCAAAAGTGTTCTGAACAGCAGCCGCGGAGCCGTATTAAATATTGTATTTCGACGAAGTTTTTTTCTGCAGAAATCCATGGTGAAACGTAAACCAAATTTTGTTTTTAAGCGAATTAGTGTTAAGAATGTATACAAAGTTCACTTGTTATAAAGAAGAAAGTTCCTCAACCACGAAAAACTAACGAAATAGAAAAGGGCCCAATTGATTTTTTTTCTGGTTTGGAGTGAACATTGTTATGTGCCCTTTTGTGTTTTTGATTTTTTCAATAGAAAATTGTTTGCTATCAATCCGATTCTTGGAGGGCATGTAGGGAGTGTACTAATGAATGAAATAATGGAATAATCCCAAATGTTTACGTTTCGGTTTTGTGCCCTAATGAAATGTTTGGCTCGAATTGTACTTTCACTTCTATCTACCTTTTATCTTCTTTAAATATTCGTCACTACAATACTATTTTATTTTTATGCAAAAATCTTAATCAAAAGTTGTTTTTTTCACGCACTAAAAAGACATTTTGAAAAGAGCTTGTTTCCTTTCTCCCACGCACGAAATATTGGCATAAAGAAGCTCATAAATCGGTTGCAGAATTATTGTGCGTAATAAACTGCAATAAGTTACTTGGCATGGCTTCAACATATCAATGTTAAAAGTGTTTTAAAATGCCTGTTACATCAGAACAATTCTGGATTTTTTTTTGTGAAAAGGTCCAAAAAACCAAATTTCCAGTTTTTGCTTTTCAGTTGTTTTTGAAACCGCCTTGAGTCACGGGTATTAAAAACACCCAAAAAGCAAAAACTAAAAATTTGATTTATTGGACCTTTTCTAAAAAAATACTCCAGAATTGTACTCAATCAAAAAATTAAAAAAAAACAACAATTCAAGATTCGACGAAAAAAACATATTTTCAACTGGTTCAATCATGCTCAAACTGTTTTAAATTTAAAAGAGTTTAAAAATAAATCTAAAACATTGGCTCACGATAATCATAACAAAAACAAATGATCGCCACTGCGAGCACACGTCGAGGAAAGAACCCTCTTCACACACACACACACCGCACGAGATCGTCGCATCACGTCATCCTCGCACACACATTGCACTGCAGCAGCCGCAGCATCCGTCGAACCCTTTCGCTTGGCAGAGTTTCGCGATCATTGCCAAGGTCGATCGCACGCGCATCAGCCCCTCTCAGCGTAAGTGTGTTGGTTGGACTTAGTTTTTGTTGCTTTGTTGCAGCAACCAACCAGAACCGAGACACACTTAGACACACAAATACTGACTTAGTTGGCATTCAAAGTGGTGCACCGTGTTGCGTTAGATTGTCGATGCTCTTCCGTTTGCGTAATTTGTTGCGAAATGAGTCCATCAAAAACAGATAATATTGAAAAACTACTTAATTATCAACAAAAATAGTTTGAAAGAAAATAAAAGTGTCTAACCCAGAAAATGAAGCAGAGCATAAAAAAAAAACTAAGAGAGGGTGAGAGAGGGAGAGGGGGGAAAAGGGTAAAGGAAACGTCAGCGTTTATTTTTATGCGTCGTCGTCGTTGCAGCGCACATCCGCATCCAACGCACACACACACTGAAGATTAAAGGAGAATCCAAACGCTGCAAATGTTGGTTGGTTGATGGTAGAGGGGTGATTGGAATGGGCAAAGGAGATGTCTTAGAAAAGGAAGGGAGAGGGGGGAGTTTGGGGATTTCTAAGGATGACGGAAGTGTGGTGCCGTTCTGGACAGTGAGAAAAATTTTAAAACTTTGGAAAAGATGCAAATTTGCACAAAATTGCAAATTGGATGTTATTGTCACTTCAACCAAAATATCTTTTTTTAAATATGTATAAATAATGTCCTCGATTGCAAAAAAATTAAACAATTTAATACAGTCCAGACTCGATTATTTGAAGATTCTATTCTCCGAAGCTCGATTTTTTAAAGGTTTGTTTGATTATCCGAAGTAATTTTTTTCTATGCTCTTGAATAACGACAAATTGGGTGAAAGCCAATTTTTTTCGAAAACTTCATTTTTCTCGTGTTCAGGAGGGCATTTTGAGCAACATTTGTTCTACGAAAAACTTTACTTCTCATGTTTTTCTTGTGTTTATTAATGTTTTTGATATTTGTTTGCATGCTTTTCACATTTTCTGCTCTAGATTGGCACCATTATCATTGAAATTGTAAAAAAATGCATAGAAGTATAGTCTGACACTACAAAAATTACTGCTCACTTCCTTTTACTTAAAATATAGGAAATGTAAATAAAAAATACAGCCATAGTTGACTCCTAAAAAAAAAAACATTTTTTAAAAACATTGACAGAGTCACATCGAACAAGTCAAACTTCCATCCCTGAAATTTTCTAAAATTTTAAGAGTCCTACTTTCCAATGCTTTTAAAAGATTAAAAATTGGTTGAAAAAAATATTTTTGTCGATTTTTTAGATCAAAACCTTTTAATTGTTTATACTTTTAATAACATTTATTTATTCTAGAATTTACCTTTTGTTACAATTTTTTTATAATTTCTCAATTTTTTCAAGAAATAAGTTAACTGCAAATAGTTGACTGATTTTGCTCTCGGTTTTGTTTTTTAAGAAAAAAAAAGTGTTGATGTTTGTATTTAAATAAAGATTAAATTTGATCAATTGTTTCTGGGTTAAGGCTAATAATAACATTTTAAATATGGGTCATTCCAGGCCAACTGAGTACACTTTTGGATTCGACCTTCAACGATTTGGACCAAACTTGGAGGGAACGTTCATCTATTGATAGTTAACAGAAATCCCAAGTTTGGTGCTGATTGGACCACCCTTTTATTTTTGGAACCGCCCTCTTTTTTGACGATTTACTAAAAAACTTTTTTTTTCTTTTAATCATAGCTTTGCAACTAGTTGAGCAAAAGACTTTCTACAGTCTGCATTTAATAGAAAATTGTCCAAGGAATTCGATAAAAATGAAATGTTAACCCTTAAATGCCCACGAATATTATATTTTAATGTTTTGAGTATTAAAATTCAGTTTTGACCAATTCATTATATTTTAATATGTTTTATTTTATCACCATCGTGTTTCCCGGACAATTTTACATAAAAATCAATGTAGACCTCAAACTAAAATGAACTATTGGGAAGATACTGCGATTTTACTGAAAAAAGAGTTGATTTTGCGCTGCATTCTGTCCTATGAATTCATATCCGAAACAAGTTTCTCACATATGAAAAACCGAACTATGCGGGATTCATCCCTTTTTGTTGAAAAGTACACCATGTACTTCCGAGTGCTACGTAAAATCGAACTTTTTTCAGTTAAATCGCTGTATCTTGCCAATAGTTCATTTTAGTTTGAGGTCTACATTGATTCTTATGTAAAATTTTCCAAGGAACACGATGGTGATAAAATGAAACAAATTAAAATATAAGGAATCATTCAAAACTGAATTTTAATAAGTGGGCATTTAAGGGTTGATATTCTATTTTTATCGAATTCCTTGGACAATTTTCTATAAAATGCAACCAGTAGAAAGTCTTTTGCTTAAGTATTTGCAAAGTTATGATTAAAAGAAAAAAAAGTTTTTTAGATAATCGTCAAAAAGTGGGCAGTGCCAAAAAAACTTGGGATTTCTGTTAACTATCGATAGATGAACGTTCCCTCCAAGTTTGGTCCCAATCGGTAAAGGGCGAGTCCAAAAGTGTACTCAGTTGACCTGGAATGACCCATATGATTTTTTTAGATAAATATTTTTACTGCCTAATTTTCAAATGACGATATCACTAAAAAATAATAAGCTTTTGGGAAATTTTCTGATCATTTCAATAAACAGACCTTTAAGGTCTACGAAAAGTAAATTTTCCTAATTTCATAGTTTGGACAAAATTAAAATAAAAATTGATTATTTTATTGAAAAATCAGAAAATTTCGCAAATGTTTATTTTTTAAGCATTAAAAGTCGTACCAAGAGTTTCCTAGAAATCGTCAGTTAATAATTACAGGCTAATTAGGTGACACTTAGAAAAAAAAAACATTTTTATATTGCCCGATTTTCAAAGTTCCAAAGCAAGAATTGTAGGAAATTTTCTCAGCTTTTCAAAAAAGTTTGTTTCTTCAGGGGAGCTTTTATTTCAAGAATGATTTCTAAAATGTAAAAAAAACAATAATAAATCGAAACTTTATCCTTAAAAGAAGCTTAAACTTTATACTTAAAAGAAGCTTAAACTTGAAAATGATACTATTTTTTTTCAAAAAAAGTTTAAAAGGATTTTTGGATTGCTAATTCGATTTTGCTTTAAAATATGATTTTGAATATTCTTTTTGTCTTGATTTTTGATACTTTTCAAAAACATGACTTTTTCAAACATTCATATCTCCTAAAGTAGATTTTGCACCATCACGTGCTATGGCTCAGAAGAAGGCTTTTAAGTTTTCTTAAATGTATGAAAAATATCGAAAATAAAAAAATACAAATTTTGGGAAAAAACGGATTTTTTCGTGTACCGTAAAACGGGGTGACTTTGATAGCCGGGGTGACTTTGATAGGTTTGCGATTTTTCCGCAAAATGAAGAATACAATTAAAATACGTACGGAATTGTTTAGAATCATTCTGACCGTGGTAGAAAAGTGTTCAAAGAACCTCAAAAAGAACTTTTCATGAAATTTTGAAGAGTTTAAAAGTTAGTAAACTAAAGTTAGGAAAATTGTGATGAAACTCATTATTTTAAACTTCTCAAAGTGTCATGATTTTCTCAATGCACATGATATTGAATCGGAAAACGGAATCCATTTTCGGATTTTTTGGACAATTTTCCACTAGGAGAAGGTAAAATAAGTTTGTAAATAATAAATAATATGTGTTTTTGAAATACAATTTAAAAAAACTTCAATTTCAGTTGAACAAATTTCATGTAAAATGTGAAAACTTGCGATTAGTGCTTTGAATTCAGTATAAAATGCACTATAAATCGATAATTTTATAAACAAAACTAGTTTTTGCAAATTTCAGGCAAAATTCCGACTTTTTAACAATTTTACCTAAAATTTTTATTTATTTTGTTAAAAAGCTTATAAACTTAGTTAACTAAATATAAACATTGATTTTTTTTTCTCAAAACAATATCAGCAACTTCAGTAATGGTACATTCAACGTACAAATAAAGTTTAAACATCCTAAATATGATTTTAACAAGAAAAACTCTGACTATCAAAGTCACCCCGGAATTTAAACAAAGAATTTTTAACATTACTATTTTTCTAAACACTATTGAAAAAACTTTTTTTCCAAAATAGTGCATGGACTTTGTGTGGCCTACCCCAGTACATGTTTTAAAAATAATAATGTTGAGTAAAACCTTACCTGTTGAAAAATATTCCAAAAACAAATTGAAATCCTATCAAAGTCACCCCGGTTTACGGTACCTCTTTCCGAAAAGTCCTAAACTTAGACACCAAATCGATCAGAAAATCCATTCTCAAGATACAGAATTTCGTACATTTACATACCTATCAAAATTGAATGAAGACATGTATGAAAAAAAAACGAATTGTGCCAAATTAATTCTTTTGTTTCATCCAAATCAAATAAAGAAAATAAAATGAATAGCGAAAATAATCTCAAAATAGAATAACTCTACTTTAGAGCTAACAGAATTAAATACTAATTTTTTTTAAATACGTATTTTTTAATGTTAAAGACGTCAATGTCAAAAGACGCAAAATTTTGTATAGATGTTCACTATTTTATATATTTTTATTATGTTATTGGTAAACATACATGATTAAAAGCTCACAAATACTGTATTGTTCGGAAATACAATTTGGGTAACAAACATTGAAAAATTTTGAATGGATTTGATAAACAAAACACTAATTTCGATCAAGGTCGAGGTGAATTTGTTACTATATATTACAATGTTTGTTTAAATTTGGTGACAGTATTATTGAAAAAAATAATCAAAAATTTAATGTGATTTTTATTATAAAGTAAAGAGTTACAAAATGTAAATTCAGTTTTAAAACTCATTTCTAGTTTAAGAAATCGATTTTAACTGAATTTCCTAATTTGAAAGAATAAATTCAAACTTTCAAAATTCCTCTCGTAAACTCTCCAACAGTGAAGCTGATGTCAGCTCTCCGCACCGCCGTCGCCATCATCCTCGATCGTGTCAGAATTCTTGCAGCGAAGCCGAACTGAGCCGAAACCAGAACACAGAACACACGACCTGTTCGTTGGTTCGGGTGCATCCCCACGTCGGGAGGAAGAGGGTGCGAGCTCAAAACTGTGTCAGTGTGTTAGTCTTGAACGAGATCGGGAGGGAGCGAGTTTTTTATTATTATTATTTTGTTTGGCTGTTGCACTCTTTGTGGTGTGGTGTGCTTCCAAAGGTTGCATAACAGCGGTCGATGATTGGAAGTCGGAAATTTGGAAATCGCGGATGCTGCGGAATTTTTGCTCCGAAGGGGAGGCGGGCAGGAAGAGAGTCGCATTTTGTATTTTGAATGCAACGTGAAAAAACAGGTTTTTGGCGGTGAAGGTCGAATGCAGCGAAGTGCTGGTTCAAAGAATGGAATTCAAACTCATTGAAGGTTTTGGGTGATGTTTGAGGAAGTTGAATGAGAAGTCAAACTGAGCACATTGACTCTATAACCAGTCCGATGACATCTCACAGCTTCTAATTGGCGCCCCAAACCGCGTTCATATTTTGACAGCCCGGATCTCAACATCTCCAACGCCGACCCACTCGAAATAAGGGGGGAGCTGCAATTTGCCTTCGGATCTCCTCGCGGAAATTCCTGGCCAAGCCACAAATCAACTCAACGAGGCACCACCACCGCGCATGAGCTTTAATCTCGTTAATCCCAATTTAACAGCCCACTAAATCCTACGCACCAACCGACTTCTGTCACTTGTTCCGCCGGTGGTCAACAGGTGGTCGGTCTTCTGTTGCATATCGCGCCAGGGCCCCGTGAACAACCGGGACTCAACACACACAGCGGCTTCTTGGCTTGACGGGGAACGGCGTGAAGCACGGTGGGGTGAAATCTTTAAAGCTTTAAATCTTTAAATCTTTAAATCTTTAAATCTTTAAATCTTTAAATCTTTAAATCTTTAAATCTTTAAATCTTTAAATCTTTAAATCTTTAAATCTTTAAATCTTTAAATCTTTAAATCTTTAAATCTTTAAATCTTTAAATCTTTAAATCTTTAAATCTTTAAATCTTTAAATCTTTAAATCTTTAAATCTTTAAATCTTTAAATCTTTAAATCTTTAAATCTTTAAATCTTTAAATCTTTAAATCTTTAAATCTTTAAATCTTTAAATCTTTAAATCTTTAAATCTTTAAATCTTTAAATCTTTAAATCTTTAAATCTTTAAATCTTTAAATCTTTAAATCTTTAAATCTTTAAATCTTTAAATCTTTAAATCTTTAAATCTTTAAATCTTTAAATCTTTAAATCTTTAAATCTTTAAATCTTTAAATCTTTAAATCTTTAAATCTTTAAGTCTTTAAATCTTTAAATCTTTAAATCTTTAAATCTTTAAATCTTTAAATCTTTAAATCTTTAAATCTTTAAATCTTTAAATCTTTAAATCTTTAAATCTTTCAATCTTTAAATCTTTAAATCTTTAAATCTTTAAATCTTTAAATCTTTAAATCTTTAAATCTTTAAATCTTTAAATCTTTAAATCTTTAAATCTTTAAATCTTTAAATCTTTAAATCTTTAAATCTTTAAATCTTTAAATCTTTAAATCTTTAAATCTTTAAATCTTTAAATCTTAGATTTTTTTTAAATACTCAAACTTAAAATGTTTTTTTTTACAATACTAAACATTCAACAAAATACATAAAAACATGCAATATGCGACAAATTTTACATGCTTCAAACAAACATTCAAATTTTGTATGCTTCATATAAATCGTTATATACCCATACATATTGTAAATAATAAAAATTTAATTACAGTCATGCCTCGGTTTAGCACCGCATATGGGGGATGCGCATAACTAAGGAACAGAGCTTATGGGATTTTGGCTTTGTGGAAGACATTGGCTATAATTCTATGAAAAATCATCTAAACATTAAAAATTATAGTGTTTAAAAATTGGATGTCAGCTATCCATGGCATAAAACAATAGCATGAAATTTTTCACGAAAATACGTATTTTTTCCTGAATTTTGAAAATGCGATTTTTTCCGCAAAAAATCAATCAAAATTATTGTTCTGCTGCCACTCAATTTTGAAAATGCTCCAAATTTTCACAAAACTACGTGTTTTCGGAAAATGTACTAAAAACATCAGTATTTGCAATATGATATCAAAACTTTCATAAATCTACGTATTTTCGAAAAAAAAAATTCAGTATTTTACAATGTGGCTATCAAATGATGGGAAAATTTCATACATTTCGATGCCAATAATATTTTTGGTGAAACACTATTTTTTTTACAAAACTACGTATTTTCGAAAAAATACTCAAAATTTCAGTATTTTAATTTACGGGTATGAAATGATTGAAAAAAAAACATGCAATAAGAAAATCATTAAATGTTTGAACTTGAATTTTAAGATTTTTTTCGTAAATGCGTAGTTTTGTGAAATTTTCTATTTTATTCCAAAAATTGAAAAAAAAAACTTGAGAATTTCACCATAAATATTATTATTATCGAAGTGTACGAAATATTTCCGGTCCGAATCCAAAATACTAAATTTCGAGTATTTTTTTTGAAAATACGTTGTTTTTTGAAAATGTTGTCTATCATCAAAAAATTGTTTTATTACTTTCGAGTGTTTGAAAAAATCTCAGTCAGTTGATTCCCATATTGCAAAAAACTGTTTTTTTTGTATTTTTTTTTTCGAAAATACGTAATTAAATACGTAATTTTGTGAAAAATTTTGAGTGCTTCACAAAAAACAATTATTACTATTGAAATGTATGCAAAATTCTCGATCTTTTGATTCGCATATTGTAAAATTTTAGTATTTTTTTCGAAAATACGTTGTTTTGTGAAAAAAATAGTATTTAAACAAAATGTTTTATTACTTTCGAGTGTTTGAAAAAACACGATTATTCGTTTGCCATATTGTGAAAAAATCATTTTCATCAATTTTTTTTCGAAAAAAACGTTATTTTTGTGAAGATTTTGAGTGTTTTACAAAAAAAATATTATTACTTTTGAAATGTACGCAAAATTCTCGATCTTTTGATTCGCATATTGAATTTTTTTTTAAATTTGAGTATTTTTTCGAGAATACTTAGTTTTAGTAGTAGTATTATTAGTATTTTTTTGAGTAACATTTTTATTTCAAAATACTCTCTGTGATTTTTTTTTAATGCAATTAACGACATCATCCCGATTCTAAAACATTATTAGTTTTTTTACAGTTTAGATGATTTTTCATAGCATTATAGCCAATACCTCCCATATAGCCAAAATCCCATAAGTTTTGTGCTTCAGTTAAGCACTGGGCCGTGCAGCTGTACGAAACATAACCGGGGCATGACAGTATTTTGAAAAAAATATGATATTTGTGAAATTTTAAGTATTTTACAAAAAAAAAATAATTATAAAGTAAAAATGCATTCAACATTTCGTTTCCTTTGTGAATTTCGAAAATTTGAGTTTTTTCGAAAAATACAGTATTTTGTTAAAATTAGAGTGCTTCAACAAAAAAAAATTCTTATAAAGTGAAAATGTATAGAATATTTCGTTTCGTTTGCAAATGCTGAAATTTGAGTACTTTCGAAAAAAATACTTTGTTTTATTAACTTTTAAGTTACATTCAAATAAAATTAATGATGCGAAAATGTATAACAAATTTCGCTTCGTTTGAACCCATATGGAAAATTCTGAAGAAATATGATATTTTGTTGAAACTTTGGGATTATACAAATACTGCAAAATTTGAAAATTACTTTCATTTCAAGTTACTACAGTGCTTTCATAAAAATACGGTATTTTGTGAACAATTTTGAGTATATATAATTTGAAACTTACCACATTTTCAAAAATTTCTTAAAATATATTCTTATTGAAATTATTGAAGATTATACATCATAAAATCAAAAAAAAAAAGAGTTATCACCCATTATCGGCCTAGATAATTTCATCGTTAACAACCTTGATCTGTATCACTGTTTTTGAAATTTGAAACTTAGCATTTTTTGAAGGTTTTTTTTTAAATACTTGAAAGTTAATCAACATATAAGATTCGAGCTTTGTTTTCATATGCAATTGATAATTTTATGTTACTAGCTTCATATAAGTTGACAATATAAATTAAAAAATGTAAAAAAAATATTAAATAAATTGATTCGTTTAGTACATTGAACTAAATATATAAAAAATCTTTTTTTATTAAAATTTGGATTTTTGGATTTGAAAACTAATTCAGCGTTGTAAATTTAGGATGAAAATTTTGAGCTAGATATAGAAAAGATTCACGAATTAAAAGTTACTAATTTCGACACACCGTGCCCCTTGTACAACCAACTCCCGATCTTCTGTGTCCATTTCCGACGGCAGGTTCAGAGGCGCGCGCACAGCAAGTGATATCTGGCGCGCGGGGTCTTGAGTGAGTGTGTAATTATTATTATTTTTATTATCATCGCTGCAATAACGATAATTACACCCTGAACTGCCAGGTTTAACATCGAATGATTGGATTGGGGAGAGGCTTGAGCTTGACCAGCAGCAGCAAAAGCAGGAGTAGCAATCTTGCCACCTTGTCAGGGATGATTTCTGACGCCCTGGACACACTTGGCTTGGGTCAGCTTTTTCTCCTAGGAATTCAGAGCAGGTGGGCCGCCGTGGTTGTCGCTCTTGGGGGCGAAAACTGACTGACTTGGTGAAATTAATTCAAAGTCGTTTGCTGGGCTTCCTGGTGGCGAATTTATGGCGTACAATTACGCGGATTATATGCAGATCGTAGCGCAACGGCAATAACTCAGGATCCGTTGCGTTGGGCAATTATAACTGTAACGGGGAAAGCGATAGGATTTTTGCTTCACACTTGAAAGTGATACTTGGGCTTAATCAGTTTAAACATGTTATTTTTAGACTGCTCAAAACTTGAAGAAACATGCAATTTTATTGCAATTTACACACCTTCCAGAACAGCGCAGCCCTTCCCCTTAACAAAGTACGTGGCCAGCCGCAAATTAGTACCACCGCGGCGGCGGTGCGGATCCCATATTACGCACTTTATTACCAATTACCAATTGGAATGACCGGCCCCGAGTCCACAGGTAATGATACTAATTGGTACCGACGGCTTCCCCTTAATTTTACTCTCTTTCTGAAAAGAGAAAAAAAAACCGAACCGCCCCACAGAAACAAACAAGGAAGACCCACGTAAGAATCACACGAACGCACACACACACACACACGCAGTCATTATTGTAGTCCGGTGTCTGATGGGGAACAAAACGCAGTGCATTTCCAGTACCCTCTCCCCCCCCTTTCAACCCCACTGATAGCCGCTTAAGGTAAATACCCATCAATATGAGTGACTGCGTTCGCGAAAATGAAATATTGCTAATTACTTGGACGCGCGGAATGTGTGTGTGTCATAGCTGGGGGATTCTCTGTGAAGTAAGAATATTAAAGTTTTTTTTGAACTGCCGAAAGTTAATGCAAATAAATCAAAACATGGATGAAGATAAAATTTAGACTGTTTTCAGCTCAACAATATTCGGGTAACTTATTTATTTTTACAAAATAAATTAAAATTGGGAAATATTTCCAACTAAAAAAATAATTTTAAGCCTAACCTTCAAAATTTCGAAACAAAACGGATTATAAAATTCTTTTTAAAGTTATGTATTGATGATAACATCATTTTTTAAATAACAATGAGTTTAACTAAAAGAATTACTAAGCTTTTACGTCTATTTCCGTTTGGTGGTCGCAGAATTCAAGTTTGTTAAAAGATTAAAAAGTTTCTTTTTTTTACTAAGGCCATTGCAAATATGTCAAAGCTTTGGTTCAATAAATCCAAGAGCAAAAAAAATTTAATAATCTTCCAGATTTTAATGGAAAAATCAGCTTAAAACAATATAATATGCAATTTCTGCATTGATTATTATTCGGGTTAGTGAAATTTCACGATTACGCGGATAGCGTTTTTCCGCGAAATCCCGTGAAATTTTATGTTTGTGGGGATTTGTAACGATATTTCTCAAAATAATTGATCAAACTCAAACAGGAATGAAAATTATCTTTTTCCGCGAAATCCCGTGAAATTTTATGTTTGAGGGGATTTGTAACGATATTTCTCAAAATAATTGATCAAACTCAAATAGAAATGAAAATAATCTTATGAATTACTGTAGAATTAAGCTAGTGAATACCCTGGTTCAATTACTAATATAGGGTTAGTGATTTTCGACGATTTCGTTGACGTTCTTTTAGAAACTAACTAAATTAAGAATTTAAGAAACTAAATTAAATTAATAAAAAATATTCGCTGCGATAAAAATTTTACTTCTAATTTATTTGAAACAAAAATAATGATATAAATAAAAATGAAGAGTATTTCTATAAAACTTTTAAAAACATTTCAGATTTTTTCTGAGTCCTGTTTAATTTTAATTTTCCCGTGAAAGTTAAAAAAAAACTGTCGCAGAAATTTCAAATATTTTTACTCTTTTTAGCTGGACAAGATTGTTTAATCTTGCTTTGCTATGCAATTTAACAAAATATAAAATGATAAAACAGAAGCAAATGCGCGAAAACTTTTTAGCTGTGATGCAGTTCAGTATATAAGAATACGCATGCCCTTTTGTTTCAAAAAATATATAGAGCTCATCCATAAAACAGGTTGAAACTTTTTTGAAAATTTGAGTTTTTTGTCACGTTCAAATTTAGTGAAGTTTTTTTAGTTTATCGAAGAATAACATATAATTAAGCATTAAAAAGTTTTTATGATTTAAACATAAGATTTTCAGAGTTATTTTAACTTTTTTCCCGTTCCGTGACATTTGCAATTTGCAATTTTCGAGCGTGAAAAATCACTAAGCCTAATTATTATTACCAGCATGTTAGGCTAAAAAAATATTTAGATTTATTAAATTCCTATGCTCAGCATAGCAAAAAAAAACTTTTCTTCTCGATAAAAAAATAACTCAATACTGATATATAATGAATGGTAATTGCAAAACATGTGGATGTATTTTAAACCACTTTTTTCATTGAAATATTGAAAGCATGGCATGTTATTCCAATTTTTATACTTTTTATTTTTTCGCCTAATATTGTGGGGAAATTATGAAAGCCTGGGACAAAACGACAAAAAAAGCATTACATTAGGCTAATCCATTTAAAGCCCACTTTTTATTAAGATTTTTTTTCAAATGAGATGGCTCATACACTTTAAATATAATTTCAATGGATTTGATGAATCGACCATTTTTTTATGTGAAATATTCGGATCATGATGGAACATTAACAAAATTAAAAATGAGTTCAATCAAAAAAAAAAATATTTATTTTTAAAATATATTTCGTTTTAATTATTTTACAAGTCATTTTGCAACGATTGTTAAAAATTTGCAAAACGATGGGAAAGACAAAACTTTTAACAATATTTGTAAAAGCTTTGCTTAAAAAATCTATTGACTGAATAATGAATCACCTAAATTTTGGAATTTTTATTTTGAAAAAATTACATTTCTCAACATTCTTCAATCTCTCAAAAAAAAAAGAGTTATTGGTCAAATAGTTGCACCATTATTTGATTTTTTTTTTCGAGATTTGAAGCCGTGCTCCCCTTTTAGAAAATGTTTCATAATATCAAGGAGCAGAAAGTGTTAAATTTATTTTATGAATAAAGCATCTTTTATCAATCGTAAAATCACAGAACACAAAATTATTTTAATTAAAATGGAAATAAATAATAATAATTTTTTTTAAATAAACACCCGTTTTAATCCCACCTGGGATGAGATAGAGCCCTTCTTACTAAAGAAAGATAATGGCAGTTGATTATCTAAAGAAATAGCTAAATAAAGAATGGTCCAAACAGGAATAAATTCTAAAACCAACCCGATTTTTTTCAACTTATTTTTGTCTGAGTGTTTTTTTTTTTTCACTTTTCGAAATAACAAGAACTAACAAGAAAACAAAATAGTTCCGTCTTGCTCCAGAGCGTTGAAGTGGTCATTTTGAAATGACTGGCAGAAAGGGCAAGAATGGAAATTTTCTAATATCTGAACGGCAAATCCGATTGAGGTCAAAATTGTTTCAGAGCCTCATTTATGGTCTAGATTATGATATGGAGAAAAAAAAATCGATAAAATGACAATGGAAAAGTTTTGGAATTTGGTGAAAAAGTGGCTTTTACCTTTTTAATGGTTTTCCCCTCACAGTAAATTAGTCCAACAGTTGTAAATCAAGAACCACATTACCGATATGGATGAAAATTTGGGAAGATGTAGGGCTCGAAAAATGCAATTTTTCGGATAAATAAACGATTTCAATATTTACATTTTCGACCGAATTTTCATTTGAAAACCACCTGATCAGGTGAAACATACTCCAAGTCTCCTTAAAAAAAATGGATAAATTCAAATTTGGTATGGAACTGGTTCAGGTTCAGCACATCCCCTTTCAAATGCTCCCAAGATTCCAAATTCGGATATAGGAGTTAGACCAATTCTGGCATTGTCAATCGGTCGGGCGTCGAAAATCGATCGTCCATGATTTTTTTTTGTAGATTTTTCGAATGAATATTTCTTGAGAAATGATTTTGAGTCCGAGCCAAAAGCAAACCCTATACCTTTCCTTAGTAAGAATGGCAAACAAGTTTGAAATTTTGGAACTAACAATTTAAATTGTTGTATTACTGTAAAATTGCATGGATCTTTTTGTAATGTCATGTGATAATTGTTAGCTCATTTTTTTAATATAAGCAAAAGTTTTGTGAACATTGAGAAGTTAACAAGATTTCGTACAATGTGATATTATGCATATTTTATGTCATTTTAAAAGATCATAATTTGATCATTATTTTATTTAAAAAAAAAAACAATTTACTAATGTTTTATTTCCAGTTTCGCATTTATTTATCATCAGTTTCTTGTACCATTATGAAACGATTGCAAGTTTTTTTTTTAATTTTTGTGCTGCTATAACAATGCAATTTTGATTATAATTTGAATAAACATTTTTTCTGCTAGTTAAAGCTGTAAAATTTTCATTATTTTCAATGTGCGCAAAATTTGAAAATAAGTCCTTTGCATTGATTGAAATGGACATCGCATTAATTTTCCGAAAGAAAAAAAAAAGGTTTTTGATTTTTCGTGTTTTTCGTTATTTTCTAATTTTTCTCAATAAATTTAAATCAGCAAAAATGGAAATAATTTTTTTATTGAAAAAACCTTTGATTCTTATCCATGGATCAAATATTTTGAATTTAAATATTTCTTTATGCACTTTATTTTTAATAATTTTTGATGATTAGTTAATTTTTCTTTTTTTTTTACGATTTTTGTTCTCTTTTTTGTTTATTTTTATGAAAGTCTTTCCAATCTGGATCCGAAGGCCTTGAAAAAAATTGGCTTCGATTAATCTAATCACGAAAAATATTTGGTTTTGCTGTCTAGTTTTGGGTTGAGGAGCTCAAATTTGTCCCCAAAAATGATCGAAATTGATTTAGAAATTTTCAATCTGAGATGGCGGCCCAAAGGTGCTTATTTAATAGTCTTGTATTATAAAATAATAATAAATAAATAAATAAAATACTGAAATCGGATCGAAGAACTCGAATTTCATGAAAAAAAGTGAAAAAATTTAAAAATAGAAAAAAACTTTGAATCGTTCTTAAGAAACTTTTGGATAATAGAGTCTAGATTGTATTTTTTGCGTAAAATACTGTAAATATTTTGTTCATAAGTAAATATTTTGTTTTATGTGATTTAAATATTATATGATTGTTGACAGAATTATGACTGATTGAAAATGAATAATTATGCAAATCTCTAACTTTAAAAAAATATTTTTACGTAATTCTATCATTCACATTGTTTTCTTAAAAAATGATGACTACTAGTGTTGATAAGGTGCAAATTATGCAAATATCTAACAATGTTTACTCTCAGAAAAAATCTAATAAGGAAACTTTCAAATATTACGTCCAGAGATTTTCAAGATATCTAATCCTCTTCCTCCCGCCTGTCTCGCAATTTTCCTATACCTTGAACATGGGCTGTCACAAACCTCCTCAAATTCATGGACGTAATTTTTTATCGAACCATAAATGGCATGGAAAAATCGCATGCGTACGCGAGTCTTCTGTGAGAAAAGTCATGTAATATTACGCACACTGCATGTACACTTTTTATGTATTTTTATAGAATTAGCGGGATTTGAACCTTAAACACGCGGAGAGGACTTGCAATTGCCTGCACGGCTATCAGAACCTTAAATAGATGAAGGTTAAACTTCTATTTGAGCTTGACATTTCTCTCAAGCAGGTTTTCCATACTAATTGGCTACATGTTTATGAGTGTAATATTACATGAGATTTCAAAAACTAATGTAAAATTTTACTAAAACCGCAGCTAAGTTTTTACTTTTTTTTTCCTTTTTATAAAATGAAATGAATAAACATTAATTTAAAAAAATGCACTTTCACAGAGTCCTCCCGCAAGTTCGCACTTGCGCGCGGGTTCGACTTGCTGATTCCTCGCACTTGAGTGCTCGCGCGCTCTCCCCTCGCGGGCTTAAACTGCACTGCGCTACGCTACACTCCTGCAGGCAGATGCAGTTTTGTGCACTTGCAAACGCAACGACACAAAAAAATGATGAAAAATAAAACGCAGAAAAAAAATAACAACACAACTCAACTCGACCCTTACAAGTTGTGAAACAAGTGTTATCCAGCCTTTCCCCCCCCTCTTTCTTCTTCTGTCCTGTTTCCACTAACATTCCCTCCCCTGTTACACTGCGTGCGTGTGCGAGTGTGTGTCAGTGTGCGCACAAACATTAATAAGTAATTATTATATTGTTAAATTATTGATTCCGCGGCGCGCGCGTTATTATTACTGGTGTTGGCATTATTGCGAACCTCGTTTTTTTTTGTTCTGTATTTTTCCAATTCATTTTTTTAAAGTATTTCGCACTTTTTTTCGCGTTCTCTCTCTCTTTCGCATTAATGATGAGTGGGAACGCGAGAGAGAGTGACAGCAGAGTGTGCGCGCGCGGAGAATGTGTCAGACAGTTTAATGTTTACAAAACGGGTTTGAGGTTAAGGGGAAAGGGGGGGAGGGGCACTTTCTGCGATGCGCTAATTGAATTTTCACGCCAGTGCGTCTAGAAATGTTATTTGAGAGGAGGGGGGAAAGGAACGGGGTTTGTAATGCACTGAGTGGGCACTTCTTTTAAGGTTTCCCACGATTAACGAGCGGGTGCTAATTGTGGACGTGCAATTTGCAAATCGCGATCTGAATTTGGCGAGAAGTTGGCTTTTTTGAGGTTAGAACATAGTTTTGACCTTTGAACTTTTAAGACAAAATAATATTGCGATACAAGGCTAAACTGTTATCTACCTACTTTGCTCTACATACAAAGATACAAAAATCAAACAGAAATAACAGCAAGATTACACCACAAATCACAACAAAATCACACAGAAATCACACAAAAAATCACACCAAAAATCACCCCAAAAAATCAAACAGAAAATCAAACAAAAATTTAAACAAAAAATCACACAAATCATCGAATAAATAATCACAATAAAAATCACACAAAAATCAAACAAAAATCCCACAAAAAAATCACACAAAAAATCCCAAAAAAAAAAATCACACAAAAAATCTAACAAAAAATTACACAAAAAGTCACACAAAAAATCACACCAAAAATTACACAAAGATCACACAAAAAAGTTACAAAAATTACAAAAATTACAAAAATTACAAAAATTACAAAAATTACAAAAATTACAAAAATTACAAAAATTACAAAAATTACAAAATTACAAAATTACAAAAATTACAAAATTACAAAATTACAAAAATTACAAAAATTACAAAATTACAAAATTACAAAATTACAAAAATTACAAAATTACAAAATTACAAAATTACAAAATTACAAAAATTACAAAATTACAAAAATTACAAAAATTACAAAAATTATAAAATTACAAAATTACAAAAATTACAAAAATTACAAAATTACAAAAATTACAAAAATTACAAAATTACAAAATTACAAAATTACAAAAATTACAAAAATTACAAAATTACAAAAATTACAAAAATTACAAAAATTACAAAATTACAAAAATTACAAAATTACAAAAATTACAAAAATTACAAAAATTACAAAATTACAAAATTACAAAAATACAAAAATTACAAAATTACAAAAATTACAAAATTACAAAATTACAAAAATTACAAAAATTACAAAAATTACAAAATTACAAAAATACAAAATTACAAAATTACAAAAATTACAAAATTACAAAATTACAAAAATTACAAAATTACAAAATTACAAAATTACAAAAATTACAAAAATTACAAAATTACAAAATTACAAAAATTACAAAAATTACAAAATTACAAAATTACAAAATTACAAAAATTACAAAATTACAAAATTACAAAATTACAAATATTACAAAAATTACAAAATTACAAAATTACAAAAATTACAAAAATACAAAAAAATACAAAAATACTAAAATACAAAATTACAAAAATTAAAAATTACAAAATACAAAATTACAAAAATTACAAAAATTACAAAAATTACAAAAATACAAAAATTACAAAAATTACAAAATTACAAAAATTACAAAATTACAAAAATTACAAAATTACAAAATTACAAAATTACAAAAATTACAAAAATTACAAAATTACAAAATTACAAAATTACAAAATTACAAAAATTACAAAATTACAAAAATTACAAAAATTACAAAATTACAAAATTACAAAATTACAAAATTACAAAATTACAAAATTACAAAAATTACAAAAATTACAAAAAAACAAAAATTACAAAATTACAAAAAACAAAAATTACAAAAATAACCAAAATTACAAAAACTACAAAATTACAAAATTACAAAAATTACAAAATTACAAAATTACAAAATTACAAAAATTACAAAAATTACAAAAATTACAAAAATTACAAAAATTACAAAAATTACAAAAATTACAAAAATTACAAAAAATACAAAAATTACAAAAATTACAAAAATTGCAAAAATTGCAAAAATTACAAACATTACAAATTTTACAAAAATTACAAAAAAATATTATTTTATTCCCTCATTGATTCTAATTATTGTTTTTTTTTTCTTTTTCTCTTGTTACAGGTGAGTCATCGTTGAGATGTTGGATGGAATGATGAGTAAAATCAGTTTGCGAACTTCAAGTGCACAAACATCAAGTAAATCAGCTTAGCTTAGTGCAAAAGGTAAAATATAAATACATTACGCTGTCAATTCCCATCAATTCCATTTAGCTCGCTGAGTTCAAACATAAAACATCTTATCTGATTTCCAATAACATAAAATTTAATCGTCAAAATCACACTCCATCAAGACCCCCTCCCCTCGAAACAGGAAGCCACGTGTTCAACCAGTTTGAGATACCTCCCAGGACAGGTATCCCAACGTCAGGATTTTTGCTCACACCAGCTGACGACAGTAATCACACGGCTCATTCGATGTGCGAATTTATGTCTCTTTCGCGCATCGCCTTAAGTTTGCAATATTTTTTTTTTTTGCATTTTTTTTATATTTTTTCCACGCCAACCATTATCGTCATAAGAAGTGACCACCACCGCCATCAGTTGATTGAATCTGAAAAGGAGTGAGCCTCCTCAGATGACATACGCGAGTTAACCTTCTAGGGGACAAGTTGTTTGAAGTACGCTCTTCATCCAAAACAAAAAAGCTAAATTTCTGAGTGAGTTAGTGAGTGAGTATGTGAGTGAGTGAGTGAGGTAGTGAGTTAGTGAGTTAGTGAGTGAGTGATTGAATGAGTGAGTGAGTTAGTTAGTGAGAAAATAAGTGAGCAAGTTAGTGAGTGAGTGAGTGAGTTTGTAAGTGAGTGAGTGAGTGAGTGAGTCAATTACTTCGCGATGATTTTTGTAGTTTTTTTTATGAAATCCGATTTATTCAATTCATAACCAAAATCCAAGTTTTGAGCACTCGAGGGTCACCAACCTTCTTGTTGACGGCTCTCGGTGATAGCATCTCAACACTCGCGGTCGAGCTTGACCGCGCAGGATGCAAAACGCGACTGCAGCGATATCTCGGCGCAAATTTTTAAGACCCTCTTTACTGGTGAGTTTATTGAATTAATCGCTTCATTAACGCTTTGCCGACGCCGATGCCGATGCCGCGCAGATCGTGTGAGGTCAGATATCGGTTTCTCGTAGCCGTTGGACCTGTCACAAGTGATTTGAAGAAGTTGGCGTTAATTTTTTTTTTTCAGAGGAGACGCTCGGTAATTTGTTGCTGAGTGGATAAATTTTTGATCGAAAATTGTAAATTAATCGCTCAAAGTCCACTTAAGCTGTGCTAAATCTAGCGAAAGATGTTCAGCTGAGTAAACAGTGAACGCGATCTTCGAGCCATTACGAACGCCATTTTGGATGGTAACGAACTACGCGAGGGAGAAACACATCGGTGGGTACCGTGCCAAAAAACTTTTCATCTCGTTTCACTCTTGTTGCTGTGGACTGGTACACGGAAAAACGAAATAAAAAAACACTCAAAAGATTTTTAAATAAATAAAGAAAAAAAATAAAGCGAGTAAATGAGTGAATTAGTGAGTGAGTAAGTTAGTGAGTGAGTGAGTGAGCGAGTGAGTGAGTGAGTGAGTGAGCGAGTGAGCGAGTAAGTGAGTGAGCAAGTGAGTGAGTGAGTGAGTGAGTAAGTAAATAAGTAAGAGAGTAAGTGAGTGAGTGAGTAAGTGCGTGAGTGAGTGAGTGAGTGACTGAGTGATAAGAATTCAGATTCAGATTATTAATTTTATTGCAAATCAAGTTGTGTACCGTGCTCTCTTCTTCCAAGTCATCAATCTTCCCCATCCTGAGGGTAGTGGTGAGAAACTTAAAATAGATGAAGAGGAAACCTTGAAAAGTAAATCTCTCACCGCACTGATTGACTGCCTATCAGAGGGAGAGCGCCCCTTTGTGGGTAGAGAAAGTGAGGACAGTAAAATGAATGAAATGCGACCGCGGCGGAAAACTACAAAGAATCGTAGCCCACGACGCATTTGGGGATCTTTTTGGCGCGGTGACATCCCAGATTAGATTTGCAACGGTGCCTGATCCCGAAGGTGGGAGACGAAAGGGGCAGTGGGGTGAAATTAAATTTAGAAAATAAAAGATCTTACTGTCGTATTTTTTGTATTTTTGATTTTTTTGATTTTTTTGTGTTTTTGTATTTTTTGTAGTTTTTTCTGTTTTTTTTGTAATTTTTGAAATTTTGTGATTTTTTGTAATTTTTGTAATTTTTGTAATTTTTGTAATTTTTGTAATTTTTGTAATTTTTGTAATTTTTGTAATTTTTGTAATTTTTGTAATTTTTGTAATTTTTGTAATTTTTGTAATTTTTGTAATTTTTGTAATTTTTGTAATTTTTGTAATTTTGTAATTTTGTAATTTTTGTAATTTTGTAATTTTGTAATTTTGTAATTTTGTAATTTTGTAATTTTTGTAATTTTGTAATTTTGTAATTTTGTAATTTTGTAATTTTTGTAATTTTTGTAATTTTGTAATTTTGTAATTTTTGTAATTTTTGTAATTTTGTAATTTTGTAATTTTTGTAATTTTGTAATTTTGTAATTTTGTAATTTTGTAATTTTGTAATTTTGTAATTTTGTAATTTTTGTAATTTTTGTAATTTTTGTAATTTTTGTAATTTTTTAATTTTTGTAATTTTTTAATTTTTGTAATTTTTGTTATTTTTGTATTTTTTTTAATTTTTGTAATTTTTGTTATTTTTTTTAATTTTTGTAATATTTTTGTAATTTTTGTAATTTTTGCAATTTTTGTAATTTTTGTAATTTTTGTATTTTTTGTAATTTTTGTAATTTTTGTAATTTGTGTTGTCTTGTTGTCTTGTTGTCTTGTTGTATTTTTGTCTTGTTGTCTTTTTGTCTTGTTGTCTAGCTGTCTTATTGTATTGTTGTTTTTATCTCTTCAAACAATTTTGTTTTTTATTCTACGATTCCCATGTTACCCCATCAAGTCCAACACCGTCTCAGGACGCGCGTCGTGCTCGAAATTGGCACACAGCCCTAAGTCACAGCCCACTTACTTGTACTTATCCTCAGGGAAGTGTGTGTACCTTCTTCCCTCCCTCGCTCACCCTCGAAAAAACCAAACAAACAAACTAAAAGTCAGTCATCGGAAATCGATTCCCGCGTGCGGCAGCGGTGATTTTTGTTGTTACGGGCGATTGTTTTTTTTTATACGGCGATATTTCCGTGAGAATTTTCCTTTTCATTAGTTTTCTTCAAGAAAGTTTCAAGAAAGAATATCGATCGCGAAGTTGGGTGCAATTCTGGTGCGTTTCTGTTTGCGGTTTTCTTCAGGATGCCAGTGTGGGTTTGTGTTCTGTGAACATTTAATAACCGTGAGAAGTCGAGCAGCCGGGAACCTGTTCCGTGCAAACAACCCCGCAATCATCACAGAGAATTATAGAGAGTGTCACGCGGAGGAGCTCGTTGGCCCAGGCTTGCAGAAGCACCTCGGGGTTGGTACGGATCCAGGCAAGGAAGTTGTGTGTGCGTTGAACTAGGTTATGTGACAATTTTTGCATCAGATATGGCGGCATAAGCGGACTTGGCGACTTGCAACTGTAGGCGACTTAGACAAAAATCGACATTTGACAACACTTGGCGATTTTACAACACTTGGCGGTTTGACAACACTTGGTGACTTGACAACACTTGGTGATTTGACAACACTTGGTGACCTGGCAACACTTGGCGATTTTACAACACATGGTGACTTGACAACACTTGGTGACTTGACAACACTTGGCGATTTTACAACACTTGGTGACTTGACAACACTTGGTGACTTGACAACACTTGGCGATTTTACAACACTTGGTGACTTGACAACACTTGGTGATTTGACAACACTTGGTGACTTGACAACACTTGGTGACTTGACAACACTTGGCGATTTTACAACACTTGGTGACTTGACAACACTTGGTGACTTGACAACACTTGGCGATTTGACAACACCTGGCGATTTTACAACACTTGGTGACTTGACAACACTTGGTGACTTGACAATACTTTGTGATTTGACAACACTTGGCGATTTGACAACACTTGGCGATTTGACAACACTTGGTGATTTGACAACACTTGGTGACTTGACAATACTTGGTGACTTGACAATACTTGATGATATTTTTGTACAAATCAATCACTTGAAATGTGTCAATCATGAATCCGATCCCACTCCCCCCTCACTCTGCGACAAATCAAAAATCAGAACCATTCCGAGTTCATCAGCCGTCATCATAAGCCCGTCAGAACCATCTCGCTACCCTACACGGCTAGCCGCATTCATCAGTCCAATCAACTTCAAACGACCTAGGCCGACCAGCTGTCACCGGGCCGCTCTTACATAACCTCAAAATGATGAACGCTTGAACGCAACGACGACACACAAACACGCAGCGCAACTCTCTAGAAACAACAACAACGACGACAAAAAAGAGTCACAACCAGATCTGTCATTTCCAGCATCGATTAGTCAGCACAGGAAGCTGCCGCTGCTGCCATCTATTCCCCAAATCACGCAATTTCTGCGTTAGCTAAAATGGCACAACCCCCCCGGGGGAGTAGAGTGCAGCATCACGTTCTAGTTCGTTGAGGGGGAGTCTGTGTAGAGGAGGTGAAATGTTTCACCAACAAATATCACCTACCTTGTAAATTGTAGTGACCTTGGTCATTTTGACAGTTTCATGTTTCATTTAGGTTACCAACCTTCAAAATTCTTTACTTTGGGGGTTTTGACAGCTCAAAAATTTGATGCCAACCTTGTAAACAATTATGACCCTGAACATTTTGACAGCTTCCCATGAAACATTTCACCTCCTTCCTTCCGCATCTCTACTTTACGCGGGCTCCACGTGTCGGTAACGGGGGTTGGTCGGGGAAGGTCACGTCGTTACGCACATACACACACACACATACGAACGCACACGTGTGGCGACAATACGTGACAATAGTTGAGCGAGTCATCAAGGGGGACTCGTTTATGCATTCATAGCTCATGAGGCTGCTGCGGAGAGGCCCAGTTCTACGGGCATTGTGGAGCTTTTGCGAATTTAGAGTGAGTTTAGAGTGTGATGGATCATCGTCAGTAGAGTCATTGAAGTCGACGCAGAGAGAGGTCATCGTGATGATAAATAGATAAATGCAGCGATGCTGCAGGGTACGCGTTTTTTGCTGTATGCGTTTGGGGAAGATTTACGCGGCGGTTGTTGACTTTTGGCACACTTTACAGAATCGATATTACGCAGTTACAAGAAAATAGTAGTCTTTTAGAGGTTCGTCGCTTGCTCAAATCTCACGATAAAAAAGTAGTTCGAACCCCTCCCAACAAAGTTTCCAGATCAGCCTTTCTCGCTTTTCGCTCCAGGTAGACCCCCTTCATGTTGACCATCATTTCCACCCACCCACAACAACCAGTCTAGTTCGGTCGGTACGGTTTCACAGTTAATTGAAGTCCGCCAACGATGTTTAGCCTTAACTGCCTCAACAAAAAACAGGTCTCTTCCTAGAGGAAGCAGGCCTAAACCTTAAAGAAGTGCACATTAATAATTGAAGTTCGTTACAGACTGCTGCTGGTCAGCCCGATTTCTTCTATCGCGCGCACCTCTTATCCATTTCACTTTTAATTAAACCGCCTACACACACTGCCTCGATTAAGCGTTGGAAAAACGCAACCAGTGCCGGCGGGTGCCGGAATTTCCGGATACTTCAGCGCGGCAGTTTTTGACACAGCGGCAATCCGCCCTCGCAGTTCTGTCTACCGTCCCTGAAGGAGATCGCTTGACGTTGATGGCGTGCTCTCTTGATGCTATAGCCATTCTCATAACAAACAAATCTTTGGTGGAGGATTCTGTAACTGAAATCGGTTGGAAAGAACTTGTCATATCGCTGGCGCAATGACAAGATCTTTCTCGATGTCAGTTACAACCACCGAAGATTGTTGGCAATAAAATTTGACAGTGACAGATTGACAGAGATTTGCTGGAACTCACTTTGTTGCACTATTTTCACTTGTACTTACCCCGTTTACACTATCACTTTTCACTTACAACACCTCAGCAAAACACAAAAATGTTTTGGCCTCTTTAAACTTGAAGTCCGTAATTGAGGTGTCATTTTCTCTAAATCTTCAAAACTGAAATTCACTTTAATACACTTTGAACTTACCTGATTTTCACTTTTATCTCATCAAACCTCGACAGGCCCTACCTACCACTTGAAGTCCGTACTTGAAATGCAATTTTTCACCAAAATCTTACCCCTGAATCTATGCAATCAACTGATATTTCGACGAATCGCGCAGTTAGCTCCAAACTAATATAATTCAAATCCGATCATTTATGTCAAGAGACCACACCACCACCAACTTGTTGGCCAGTATCGCGACGCAGTACTGTACCAAATTCCGGCCCGTCGGGCCGCGGATTATAGATAATCGATTTCGCTTCAATTTTAATTCGCGCGCCCGGATCTGCGCGAAAATTCCCCCGCTCTCTCAGCTTATCCACGAGCGTCCGAGCAAGTTTTATCTGAAATTAATATCTCACGCGTCGCGTCGATTTGCGTTGATATGTTCGGGGGGAAACTACAGGACCGGCAGTCAACTCCCTCACCAGCAAGTGAATAGTGTTTTTTTTGCTGCCGGGGCGATTTCTTAGATTTCCCTGCAAATCGTGATGGCGGCAGCGGTTCGAGGGTTTAATTGGACGAAATAATCACCGGCTGAGGTGCGCCATGATGTCAGAGCTTGTGACGGCGGGAAATCCTGGTTCGATTGGAGTGTCGACGGGGAATGGTTCTAGTTGGTGGTGTTTGATTCTGGGTGACTATTCCAGATCTGGGCAAGATTCCAGATACGGATATTTGAACATGAGTTTGTTGAATCAAACACCAAATATTGTTGACAGATTGAAAGCGGATTTTCACTATTCACTTCACAATTTAAAATAGTTCTTGATATTAAAACTTTTACACATACTGATTGACAGAGATTGCTGGAACTCACTTGGTTACACTATTTTCACTTTGTACTTACCCCATTTTCACTTACTGTATCACTTTCACTTATAACACCTCAACAATCAACGAAATTCTTGAGGCTTTCTTTCACTTGACGTCCGTAACGGAGATGACCAATATCAGCTTCTTCTTGGAATCTACTGGAACACACTTTGTACTTACCTGATAAACACTTCTACCTCCTAAGCATTCACAAGCACTACCTTAAGCTTGAAGTCCGTACTTGAAGTGCATTTTTTTTTAATTTACAAATCATGAGTCCATTATATTTCCTTTGTAGTTACATTCTGCTATAATTTTCATTTTCAAACTATCTTGAAATCAACAGTTTTCAAAAATCTCCACCAGAGGTCTCCACTCGGAACCACTTGAGAGCGAAAAATATGGGACTCTGCCCTCGATGGGGTACCCGGAAAGCAAAAAATAACAAACAAACGCACGGACCGCAGATCAACGATTCCTCGAACCTCAATGACGGTAAATTCAGCTAGAAGGGTGATTTAAGGTCTGTTTGGGTTTAATTCGCTTAATCTTAACCCCTCCCCCCTCCTCAAAGTTTTTGGAAGACATATGGGAGAGAGAGTAGAAGAACGAAAGAAGAAGAAAATTTCTTCTTGCAGCCCCCCCCACCACGAACCAGAATTCTGGCTACACTCCTTCGCCTAATGGAAGGCAAATTTCTCGAATATTACGCCTGAAGTTATACAATTTGACAAATTTAATTCATTTAGTTGGTTTGACCTCAATTCAGCTAGCAGGGATATTTGAGGCCTTTTTGCTTTCAAAACGCCTAAAACTAGGCACATTTCTTGAAGAATTAACTTTTTTTGCGCCTGAAGTTATACAAATTTGCAAATTTAATGCATTTAGTAGGTTTCGGATCACCTCTGCCACAAATTTGCTTAAGGTGACTGCGCCAAAAGGTATGCAATTTTGGTAGATTGTTTCAGATTTACGTCAAAAGTCAATCTTTAAAATTCTTTTTAGGGCAATTTGAGCTATAGCTTGGAAATTAATACATATCGTGCGTAATTTGAAGCTTTCTTGAGTTAAAACGCCTAAAGGTAGGCAAATTTCCTGTAAGAATGACATTACTACGCCTGAAGTTATACAATTTTACTCCTTACTGCATTTGATAAATTTGAAATAAAAGCTCTGAAAATTTTTTGGTGGATGCGCCTAAAAGTATGCAATTTTGGTTGATTGTTTCAGATTTAAGTCAAAAGTCATTCTTTGAAATACTTTCTGGGGAAATTTATGTTATAACTTGAAAATTAATAGATTTCGTGTGTAATTTGAAGCTTTCCTGAGTTTCAAACGCCTAAAGGTAGGTGAACTTCCTGTAAGAATTACATTATTACGCCTGAAGTTATACAATTTGGCTGCTTTGGTACATTTGATAGATTTGAGAATAACTCTGAAAAATTTTCGGTGACTGCGCCACAATGCATGCAAATTGGGGGGTTTGAGTTTTTTTTTGAGTTTCACTGCTTAAAGTTATGGAGATTTCCTGAAAGAATAACATTTTTACGCCTGAAATTATTCAATTTGAAACAACTTTGCTTTATTTGTAAATTTGAAAATATTTCTGAAAAAAATTAGGTGACTGCGCCAAAAGGTATGCAAATTTTGTAGATTTTTTTTTTCAAAAGAATGCATTTAAATTGTTTTTATGGAAATTCAAGTTATAACTTGGAAGTTCCTAGATATCGTGGGTGATTTGAAGTATTTTTTGGGTTTCAATCACCTAAAGGTAGGCACATTTTCTGAGGCAAACCCATTTTTACGCCAAAAGTTATTCAATCTGGCTACGTTGCTTCATTTGATAAGATTTTAGACTTCCTCTGAAAATTTTGTTGGTGAATGCGCCTGAAGTTATGCAAATTTGGTAGATTGTTGTGGATTCATGTCTTAAGTCAAGCTTTGAATTATTTTTTTTTGTGAAATTTTAGTGTATTACAAAATACCCCCGAAGTTATGCAACTTTGTATGTACCGCTTCGAGGCAGTTTTCAGATGAATTCAATACCTCTCCCCACAATTCGTGACTTTCCAACACTGAACCTGGTGTGTCTCCGTGTCATATTTTTAATCACAATCGCGCGCGTGAGTGTTGGCCATTAGATTTTCCCTCTCCTCGTCTGGAAGTCCTTCGGAGGTCCCCGCGGGACCCTGCCTGGCGGGCAACTCCGTGAAACTTAATAACAATAATAAAACAAATAAATAAATAAACGCACACGCACACCGACCCAGCGAGCGGACGGTATCTTGCCAGGGTTTTTCGCTGAATTCGAACGCCGAGGTTGCCGCGCCACGCTCGAGAGGTTCTCCAATGCGCCGCCCGAAGGGGGGCGAATTTTATTTTCCCGCTCGCGCGCGCTCGAGCACGTTTATAATCATAAACTACCAATTGCTGGCTGACAGTTTTAATGTCTCCTCTCGCCTGTGTGGATGTAGTTGTGCGCAGCTTGCGCGGTCCCCCTCCCCGCAAGAATGCTATTATTTTTTATAGCAAATGCATGGCACATAATTCGCATCTTGTAATTACGAAACGCTCTATCCTCTCTGCTGGTGCAAGTCTGTGTGTGCGTGCCTGGGCTTAAAAGTCACGGTGGAGGTCGTGAGCGGTACAAAACTCTTTGCACCGAGACCGCCGAGATACGTGACGTACGATGCGCTTTGGTGCATTTCGTGATTGATCTTATCGGAGGGTTTGCTGAAATATATATGACACACGACGGCAAGCGCGCCGACGTGGCCAACTATGCATCTTTGGTGGTGGGTTCCGTAATTGAAATCGGCGGAAAGATCTTGTCCCGTCGATTGCTATCGATCGGGGGTAATGACAAGATCTTTCTCGATGTCAAATACAACCACCAAAGATTGTTGACATTATTATAAAGTTTGACAGTGACTGATTGACAGAGATTTGCTGGAACTCACTTGGTTGCACTGGTTTCACTTTGTACTTACCCCGTTTACACTGTCACTATTCACTAAAATCACCTCAACCGTACATGAAATTCACTTGAGCTCCTTAAATTTGAAGTCCGTAGTTGAGATGATTTTTTTCTATACCGGAATCCACTGAAACGCACTTTGTACTTACCTGATTTTCACTCGAACATCATAAAATCACGACTGGCACTACCTACCACTTGAAGTCCGTGCTTGAAGCGCAATTCTAAATTTTTCATAATTCATCAACCTAACTCCAATTCCAATGTTTGCATTTCTCCTTTCCGCCCAAAACTTGCTTTTGTCACTCCAATTTCGCCTGGACAAAACTTAATTTTCAAAACGCTGCCGCTGCTGCACAAAAACTACCCCCGAAACTATGCAATCAGCTAATAGTTCGACGACGCACGCAGTTGCAACCCCCCTCTCTCGTGCGCGTTACTGTGTATTCATCGCTAACCAACCAGGTTCCGATCAAATATTTAAAAGTTCAACTGTCCATTCTAGGTTGCACCTCCGCCCCCGCCCCCTTCCGTCACTCACCTCGAAAAAACTTTTGACGGTGTAGGCCTCGAACTCGACTCGAAAAAAAAACCGAGTCGTGTGCATAAAAATCGATACCAAAATACGTCCACCAAACGCCAAATCGCGCGCGCTGGTGGGAACAATAGAACCGACCCCCCCCCCCCCTTCTCCCCGCTAGTTTTTGAAACTGTTTTGTAGGAAGTGCACCGGCGGCGGGGTAGTTAATCGGGGAAGAAAATGGGTTAGGGGAGGAGGTGCAAAGATTGCACGCAATCCTCACCAGTAAAGTCACTGTGGCGTTTCCTATTTCTGTATATATTTTTCGACGGAATGAAACAAAATGTTATCGGAGAACCGACCGCAGAAGAATGGATCGCGTGGGTGGTTGGGAATATAAGTGGTGGGGAAAGAAGGAGGGGGTTCATTCATGGTTAGACGAGGTGCCCTATCTCTTTCATTCATTTAAATTGATTGATTTTCATGGTTGTGTATTCTTTTTTTACCAGATCGTGCCGTTTTACCTTGGGTACCGGTTTTTCGATTGAAGTTGTTACTTAGTTCGGGAAAACCAATTGTCGTGCAATTGGCAACGATTTAAAGTGTTGTGTAAATTTGAACAGTGACGAGTTCAGGATAGAATAGAAACGTCTGAAGTATAAAACCTGACCCTAAATATGGGCATAAACTTCAACATGAACTAAATTTGAAAATGAAACTAAAAGTGAGCCTCAACCTGAATCTAAAACTGAACCTGAAACTAAGCCTAAAATTGAAACTGAACTAACACTAAAACTGAAACTCAACCTGAACCTTGACAGTGACTGATTGACAGAGATTTGCTGGACCTTACTTGGTTTCACTTTGTACTTACCCCAATTTTTTTATCACTATTCACCAAAAACACCTCAACCGCACACGAAGTCCACTTGGCTTCTTTAAACTTGAAGTCCGTAATTGAGGTGATCCACTTGCTCGAACAATGTACTTACCTAATTTTCACTCTCATATCCCAGAATCCCGACAGGCACTACCAACAACTTGAAGTCCGTACTTAAAACGTAATTTCAATTCTTAAAACTTAATCCTGAAACTGAAACTGAAATTTAAATTGAAAATGAATCTTAAAATCAAGCTAAACCTCATTCTTATCCTTAACTTAATCATAAACTTAAACTTTAACCTAAACCCTACACCCTACACCCTAGAACCCTAAACTTTAAATCATTAACCCCAAAACCTGCAACTGAAACTGATAACTAAAAAATTTGATAAACTAGAAACTCAAAAACTTAAAAACTTTAAAAAATGAAAATGTAAAACACGAAAACCTAAAACTAAAAATAATAAAAACTGAAAACTCAAAAATGGAAAACCTAACAACTAAAAATCCTTGAAAACTGGAAAAGTAAAAAAAATGAAAATGTAAAAAACTCGAAACCTGAAATATGGGAACAGAAATTGATACTAAAAACTAAAAAAACAGATAAACTACAAAACAAAAAAAATTAAATAACTGAAGACCTTTAAAAAAATGAAAATGAAACTGAAAAATTGAAAAAACAAGAAATTTTAAAATCTGGCTAGCTAAAACTGTGAAAAACTAAAAAATCTAACAAGTTGTTAGTTAAAACGATCTCTCCCTCTTAGTTAAAAAACTATAAACCTGAAAAACTCATAATTTTAAAGCTTAATAACTAAAAACTTCACAAATCTAAAAAACAAAATAATACTTAAAACTTGAATGGTCTAAAATGCGCATGGAAACTGAAACAGGAAAACTTAAAATTGAAAGTGTAAAAAACTTAAAATTTTAAAACTGCAAATCTGAAAGACATGAAAAAAGAGAAATTCAAAAACTAAAAACTAATAATTTGAGAAAATTTTAAATCAGAAAAACCAAAAAAGGAAACTGAAATAATAAATACTGAAAAACAAACTGAAAATGTAAAAAATGAATAAAAAATGATATGCTTATCAACACATAATGTTAAAAAACTGAAAATCTAAAATTAAATAATATATCTACAAAAATTTAAACCAGAAAAACTAAACATTCTGAAAAAGTGAAAATCTGGAAAAATTAATAACATAACTCTGAAAAACTCAAATAAAAAAGCTAAAAAACTAAAACTTTGAAGCTAATAAACTTACAAAATTTAATAACTTAAAAACTGAAAATGTGACAATATGAAAACTTAAAAAATAATAAAACTTACTGAAAAACTTAATAACTAAAAAGTGAAAAATAAAAAAATCTGAAAAATACTGACCTCTAACTCTGGCAAACTTAAAACATGCAAGCCGGAAAACTTGAAAGTTGAAAAACTAAAAAACTTTATAGACTTAAAATGTTACAAAAAAAAACTCAAGAACTAAAACGAAAATGGAATAACTAAAAACTTGAAAAGTATTAATCTAATAAAATGATAACTAAAAAAATTATAACTTATAATTTTAAAAATGAAAAAAAAAACTCAAAAATTCTAAAACCGACAGACTTAAAAATTTATAAACAAAAATATTGAAAACTTAAAACTGGAAAAAGTGGACGGAAACTAATACTGAAAATGTAAAAAAACTGACTGAATAAAAAACTTAAAAAAATCATAAAAACTTGAAAATTTTAAAATTTAAAAACTAAAAAAAAACAGAATACTGGATACTGAAACTAAAAAACTTAAAAATTTAAAAATTGAAAACCTGAAATTAAAAAAAAATGGAAAATTGAACGGAAACGGAAGTTGAAACTAAAAAATTAAAAACTGAAAATATAAAAATTAAAAAAAAACTGATAAAAACATAAAGGGTTAGTTAAAACAAAGTCAAAATCTTAAAATATGAAAACTATAAAAAATAAATAATCTAAATAAAATTTTATGAAAAAACTTAAAAACTCCAAAGTTGTATGACTTTTAAGCAACTTCAAAACTGGAGAATATGAACGGAATCCAAAAAATCAGACAAAATGTTAATTTTAAAATCAAAAACCTGAACTGAAAACTAAAGCGGAAACTAAAACTGAAACTGAAATATTGAATACAGAAAAGCAAACTGAAAATGAAAATATCTAAAATATTTAAAATGCTTAGAAACAGTAAATGTAAAAAAAACTGAATAAATAAACACTATTAAACAAACAGCAGAAAAAATAAGAACATAATAAAACAATGAATAAATTAATAATAAACAATTAAACAATAAATAAATTAACATTAAATAAATTAAATCCAAATTATTGAAAACTCAAAAAATTCGAAACTCAAAAACTGAATAACTTTGAAAACTGAAATACTACAAAATGAAAAAAATAAAAAAAACCTAAAGAATGAAAAACTGAACAAAATTAAACAAAACTAAAAATTAAAAAAAACTAAAACTGAAAAATTTAAAAATTGATAAGCTATAACATGAAAATTAAAAAAATAGCTGAAACACTTAAAATTCAAAACCCTGGCGAACTGAAATATTCAAACCTGAAAAACTGAAATACAGCAAACTGAAAGACAGAAAAATTTGGAAATTTAATGAATTAAATATTGAAATACGAATAACGGGACCGGAAACTGGAACCGAAAAAAAACGTGAAGAATATAAATGAAAAAAATAAAAAAAACCTAAAGAAAGAAAAACTGAACAAAATTAAACTAAACAAAAAAATGAAAAAAAAAACTAAAAAGTTTCAAAATGAAAACCTAAAAAATAAAAAATAAAAAAATAGCTGAAACAATTTAAATTCAAAACACTGGAAAACTGAAGTATAATAAACTGAAAAAAACTGACAGACAGAAAAACTTAGAAATTTAATAATTTAAATATTGAAATACTAATAACGGGACCGGAAACAGGAACAGAAAAAAAAAACTGAAGAATAGAAAACTGAAAATGTAAAAAATTTAAACATTTATAAACATAAAAACTGAAAAACTAAAAATTTTAAAGCTGTTATCAGTGAATTAAAGTGCCAGAAGTGGTCACAAGCTAAGTCCATGAAAAATCAACAGTTAAATTAAACAAGTTTGTCCTGTCATTCAGTCACTGTCAAACCTTAAAATCTCTTTCAATATGGAGGCGTTACGCTTCGTATGTTGTCGATTTCTTCGGAACAATTTAACATTTTTGCTATTTTATTCAAATAAATTGCTGATTTTCAGGTTAGTTGTTTACGAGAAATTAACAAAATACAAATTGTAACGCCTCCTCTAAGACAAGAAGTCAAATCTATTAAGAATAAATCATGATTAAGAATTTATTAGTTCTTCAAATTTATTCCTTATCGAAGAACCTCCCCGTCAGCAATTATGCTAACCGATGCCACTTTTCCATCCGGACAGTCCCGCCTCCAACTCCAAGTAGACCCCCATTTTACGCAAATTTGCTCCCGCGCCAGGTGTCCGCGACGCATCGAGTACCCTTCCATCTCCCCCCAAGGTGCGCGCTCATCATCGACAGGTCGTTCGTCGGGGCTGGTTGGCGCCAACCAGGTGGATCACGATCTTTGCATAATAGATTATCCCAGCCCACTTCATTAGAGCCGCGGTTCGTAACTCCCGGAGGCGCAATCGATTGCACTCAACTCGAAGATATGCACGCCCAAGATATGGGTTCTTACAGTTTGAAAGAAGGCGGGGGATTTATGTGACGCACTTAGGGTAGGTTTCCACCCTCGTCCGTACTGTCCGTACCCGTTGACGATGTTCTGATTTGCGTGTGCACTAATATAGTGTCATTGGAGGTTGGGTTTGATGGTGTAAAGGAACTGGTTGGTGTCTTTGAAATCGGCAGTGTAAGGTTCGAGTCTTAGGTAGACATTTTGAAAGGAGGCGTTACTTTTTTATTTGGTATCAGTTTATCAAAAAGTTTCAGTTTCAAATTCCAAAGTCATCAAAATTAATTGAAAAATCGTTCATTCATAAAACGTAACGCATGTAACACCTGCAAATGTTCATGATGTTCACTATTCTGTTGTCTTATTTTTCATTATTACATTCATTATTGTTCACGACAGGTTTAATCCCAAGCGTTACTCAGAGTTACGCTTCGTCATGAACATTTGTTCATGACTCTCGTGAACATTTGTTCTTGACAACGTTGTTTTTTATTTTTTATTTAAAACAGATTCCAGTAAGATCTTCGAACCTGCTAGGTGGCTACGCTCCAACCGTTCGACAAATTCTCAGGAATCGTTCAAGAACGCGCTCGCGAAAGGAAAAACGCGCGCGTGACATGCACTTTGAAGCCTGGCTGGCTGCATTTACGATGAGGAGTCGCTGAGTGTCGTCTTCATCCCTCACCCTGTGTTCCCAGCCTGGTTCACAGTTCCTGGTAAAATGTTTCGCTGCGACAGCAACTTTTTTCTCCTGTGCGACATTCTGGAACGGTTCCAAGTGCGTCCTCGGCGTCGGATCGATATCCGGAGCAGTAGGTCAACTTGATAAAGCGGCCTCTCTTGATTCGTGCCTCCCAAATCCGGCTCCGCTTTAATAACCCAGCGGAGTGCGAAAAGTGACCGCCAGAGGTCTGTCGTGGGCCCCGTCAATCATCGTGTATTCCCACCAGAACCGCATACACTCTCACGCAAAATGACTGTGATTATCATTCAATTAGAGAAGCAATAGCCGCTGGAGAGAGAGAGAGTCTGGGGGGATTCACACGCGGATATTCAGAGTGTCCACACCCTGCGTTACCTGCTCTTGGGGAGGGGGTAATAAACACCGCCACGCCACCGATCAATAATGATTATTAAAACACGTCTCGCTGGGGCAGGTTGAAACAAACACTGTGAAACATGTAAAATTACGTGAACAAAATTTAAACTTTGAAAACCTTCTGAATCCTTACAAGAAATATCATGTATGTAAATTTACAAGCTTGTAAGAAGCATGTAGAATTACAATCCAAACATGTAAATTTACAAGCCTTCAAAATTCCGAGAATGTCAAGTTACAAACTTGCAAAAACACTCTAAATAAGATGGTAACAGAAAAAAGTTGTTTTTTCATGTATATGTAAATTTACATGAAAATGAAGTAAAAGCTCAACAAATTTAATATTTAACACTGTAAAATTACTAACCTCAAACATTGACAGATCTTTTCTTTCTCATAACTAGACGACATAGGACATCAATTTGCTGTCTTTAAATATTACATACAATCCCATGTAATATTACATTACTTAAATTTTCAACCGTGCCATCAACCCTGCTGCTCTGCTGCCGACCGGAATCGAATGAGTGACTGACTCTCATCAGCAAGCCACTCCTTCCTGTGTCTTCCCCTTCCCCAGAGACACGTAACATGAGAATGATGAGATGAGGAGGGGTGGTGGGAAACGCATATTTCTACATCAAATTTGCATAAGTGAGGAGCGCGCGCGCACATCAAACTGCGGACGGGTTGTTGCGAAAAGTGCTTTATGCGTTTGTTGGTTTTTTTTCGTGGTGAATTGGAAGTGTCCTCGCGTGTTGTGGCACGAGGATGGCTTCAGGAATGTCAGTCCTGACAGGTGTCCGGTGTGGTTCTGTGGCATGAGAGTTTTAAAAAACTTCCAGTTTAAAATACTTATATGTCTTCATAAAATATCAAAAAATATCTTTGAAAAATTAAAACTAAACCTTAAACCTAAACTAAACTCACAATTTCTAAACCTCAAACTTCCTCCCAATCATCCCAACAATACCGTCATGCGTCATTATCGCAGTCATCTCCATAAATCACTCCCGAACTGACCACACAGTGCACTTCTACACCGCAAGAGGTCGCACTTGGGAAGCTGTCCCCGCAGAACTCGTTCGCTCTCGGGACCTGCCAAAGCCCACTTCATCAGCCTAGTTAAAATGTCACCACCGACCGGGTGCTGCCGACTAGCGCTGGAAAGAGGAAGAACAAACGTCGCCGTTGTGCTGGATTGTCACATTTTTTGTTCGATTGTTTACAATTTTGAACGATAACTCGTTATTTTTATTGAATAATCATGATTTTGAACAATTGTTCACGTTTTGAACATTTGTTCATGATTTTGAACAGATTTTTCATGATTTTGAACGATTTTTCGCAATTTTGAATAGATTGTTCATGATTTCGAAAAGTTTTTTTTTTCATGATTTTGAACAATTGTTCATGATTTCGAACAGATTGTTCATGATTTTGTAAAGATTATTTTGCACAATTATTCACAATTTTGAACGATTGTTCACGATTTTTAACGATTATTCATGATTTTGAACGATTGTTAATGATTTTTCATGATTTTGAACGATTGTTCATAATTTTGAATAATTATTCAGTGTTTCAGGATTTGAAAAATTGTTCATGATTTTGAACCATTGCACATGATTTTGAACAATTATTCATGATTTTGAACAATTGTTCATGATTTTGAATAGATTATTTTGAACGATTATTCACAATTTTGAACGATTGTTCATGATTTTCAACGATTATTCATGATATTGAATGGATTATTTTGAACGATTATTCACTATTTTGAACGATTGTTCACGATTTTGAACGATTGTTCACGATTATGAACGATTGTTCATGATTTTGAACAGATTTTCATGATTTTGAGCAGATTGATCATGATTTTGTAATGATTATTTTGCACAATTATTCACAATTGTGATTTTTTTTTTTCATGATTTTGAACAATTGTTTATGATTTTTAATAGATTGTTCATGATTTTGAAAAGATCATTTTGAACGATAATTCACAATTTTGAACGATTGTTCATGATTTTTAATGATAATTCATGATTTTGAATACATTATTTTGATCGATTATTCACTATTTTGAACGATTGCTCATTTTTTTGAACAGATTGTTCATGATTTCGAACAGATTGTTCATGATTTTGTAATGATTATTTTGCACAATAATTCACAATTTTGATTTTTTTTTTGATTTTGAACAATTGTTTATGATTTTGAATAGATTGTTCATGATTTTGAAAAAAAAATATTTTGAACGATTATTCAAAATTTTGAACGATTATTCAAAATTTTGAAAATTTTTCATGGTTTGAGGGATTGTTCATGATTTTGAACGATTGTTCATGATTTTGAAAGATTGTTTGTAATTTTGAATAATTGTTCAGTTTTTTATGATTTGAAAAATTGTTCATGATTTTAAACAATTGCTCATGATTTTGATCAATTATTCATGATTTTGAACAATTATTCATGATTTTGAACAATTGTTCATGATTTTGAATAGATTAATTTGAACGATTATTCACTATTTTTTATGATTGTTTACGATGTTGAACGATTGTTCATGATTTTGAATTGATTATTTTGAACGATTATTCACAATTTTGAACGATTGTTCACGATTTTGAACGATCGTTCATGATTTTGAACAGAATTTTTCATGATTTTGAACGATTGTTCACGATTTTTAACGGTTGTTTAAAATTTTAAACGATTGTTCATAATTTTGAATAATTGTTCAGTTTTTCATGATTTTGAAATGATTATTTTGAACAATTATTCACAATTTTGATTTTTTTCATGATTATAAACAATTGTACATGATTTTAAATAGATCGTTCATGATTTTGAAAAGAGTATTTGAAACGATTATTTCTGGAGTTTTTTTTTGAAAAGGTCCTATAAACCAAATTTTCATTTTTTGCTTTTTGGGTGTTTTTAGAACCGCCTTGAGTCAGGGGTATTCAAAAACACCCAAAAAGCAAAAAATGAAAATTTGGTTTATAGGACCTTTTTAAAAAAACTCCAGATTTACAATTTTGTTCATGATTGTTCACGATTTTAATCGATTTTTCATGGTTTTAAACAGTTTGTTTATTTTTTTTGAAAAGATTTTTTTGAACAATTATTCACAATTTTGATTTTTTTTGTTTTCATGATTTTGAATAATTGTTCATGATTTTGAATAGATTGTTAATGATTTTGAAATGATTATTTAGAACGATTGTTTACAATTTTGAACGGTTGTTCACGATTTTGAACGATTGTTCATGGTTTTGAATAATTTTTTCATGATTTTGAACGATTGTTAACGATTTTGAACGATTGTTAATAACTTTGGACAATTGTTCAGATTTTCATGATCTGAAATTTTTTTCATGATTTTGAACAGCTGTTAATGATTTTGAAAAAAACATGATTTTAAACAGATTATTTTGAACGATTACTAACGATTTTGAACGACTGTTCATGATTTTGAACAATTGTTCACGATTTTGAACAATTGTTCATGATTTTAAACAGATTGTTTATGATGTTGAACAGATTATTTTGAACGATAATTCACGATTTTGAACAGTTGTTCATGATTTTGAATAATTGTTCTCAATTTTTACAGTTGTACATGATTTTCAAAAATTGTTCATTATTTTGAACAGTTGTTCATGATTTGAAAAATTATTCATGATTTTGAACAATTTTTCAATATTTTGGACAGATTGTTCATGATTTTGAACTGATTGTTCATGATTTTGAACTGATTGTTCGTGATTATGAACAATTGTTCATGATTATGAACAATTGTTCATGATTTTGAACAATTGTTCATGATTTTGAAAGATTTTTCATGATTTTGAAGTTGTTCATGATTCTGAGTGACTGTTCACGATTTTGAACTGGTTTTTCAATTGCACATGTGATAACCACCCACGATCTTGACGAGCTCGTCGAAAAAGAAAAAACCTACGTCTATATCGCAGTACAAGTTCGCACAACTTTAGAAGGTTTCGGGAAAAGTGTTCCGGAACGCTAGCAAGAGCATCTACAAGCAGCACTTGGAGGCAGCGGCGAACAATATGCGAAACCGTCGTCGTCGTCGTGTACAACTTTGTCTATATCGCCCGAGGAGGAGAGCAGGTCGTCCTAGACTCAGCAAGGTACAAGAAGCCCGAGCGGGAAACAACATGACTTTCCGAGCAGGCGTTCAGCACGGCCTACGAGGTGCAGGGGAAAGAAAAAAGTCGTGAGGTGGAGAAAAAAAATGAAGGCTTCTCGACGAGAACATGCTGACACAAAGATGAATCCGGGTGCGATAAGAGCAGCAACAGCACCAGGCTTGAGTCCCCGCGATGGCTTCTGGCGTCGTGACGTGTTAGGAGGAAGGGATGCTGGGAATGCTCGGCGTGTCGTGACATTTTTTCGGTTTTTCTGGAACAGATCCAGGAATTGGTGTCTAGGAGGGGAAATTCGGCACGTTGTACTGAGGGACTGGCTTTTTTACACGGACACCAATTCAATTTGTTGGCAAATGTTTGATTAGAATGGTACAGATTGTTGAGTTTCAGTTTTTGGCCGGTAGATGTCTCTTGAACAATCTTGATCGATCTTTAAATAAACCATGAAAAATCTTCCCAAATCTTGAACATTCTTGAACAATCTTAATAAAAATCGTGAACAAAATCTTGAAAAAAACGTGAACAATCTTGAAAAATCATGAACAATCTTAAATAGTCTTGAAAAAAACCATGAACATTCTTAAACAATCTTGAAAAATCTTTAAAAAAAAACCGTGAACAATCTTGAAAACACCATGAACAATCTTAGACAATCTTTAAAAAATCATTAGCAATCTTGAACAGTCTTGAAAAAGTCATGAACAATCTTGAATAATCTCAAACAATCTTCAGAAAACTGTGAACAATCTTGAGAAACCCGTGAACAAAAACACAAATTGGACCAATCTAACCTTAAACTCACACATGATTTCCCATTTCGTGCCTTAGCTATGTTTGAAGTGGCAGTACAATTAATCGATACAATTTCCCCTTCCTTCTTTCTCTTTCCAGGTAAGAGTTCCCCCTGACTGTTAAGGTTCATCTCTCGCGTAAGTTAAACTCGACCATTTCATGACATGTTGTTACACTCATATTCTCAAAGTCTTTTTCAAAAAACAAAGTTGCACAAGTGTTGCTACCGTCGTCGCTGGTGTTCTGCAACAAACTAAGGTATAAACACATAATAATCCCAATGATTTATTTCGTCGAATCATCGCCCTGCCGTGAGTCGCGCGCCGCTTTGTTCAACTTTATGAACCTTAATTCATTTCCAATCTTGATGCAGCAAACTTCGTTCGCGGTCCTGGCAGAAGAAAAGAAGCTGCTTCTGCCGGATTGGAGCGGATTAAATTGTGTGTGTTTACTGTGTGTCGTTGGTGCTTCAAGAAGTTAAGGGAGCACCACACGGGCACGGTGTTTTGATTGGAGACAGAGGTGGCGCGAATAGTAAACAAAGTATTAACCTGTAATGAGGCGGAAATGTGCGATGTTGAAAGGTGGTTATGAGAGAGGGCAAGAGTAATGGTTGCTTCATTTATTTAGATTTGGGATTTAAAAATATGAACATTTTTCTTGATAAATGTCCTAATGTCTGGAATTGAATTCTTTTAATAGTTTATTATTCAACCTCAGTAAAAATTGAAAATATTTGCAAAAATTTGTAAAAATGTGATCAACTTTGTTTACATGTAAATAGAATGTTCAAGCAGTATTAAAAACAATTGAAAAAAATCTTCTATGAAGTCAGCCAATATTTGTACTTTTTTTTTTTGACAACTGTCCGTACAAAAGTTCTACACAAATATTCGAAAATCCGTATCCGTGCAAGGATTTTTTTTGCGATTTTTAAGTTAAAATTGTTAACATAAAAAATATCCCAAAATCTGTCTTTACAAATAATATTGTATATTTGGCCTCAACAAAATGTTAGTCTTTGTTCAAACAATACAGAAAATTGAGAGGATCAGACTTTTTTTGATGGTGCGATATTTTGAACGAATTTGTACGATTCTGAACTGTTTTTCCTCATTTTGAACGATTTTTCGGAATTCTGAGAAATTGATCGAATGTCTGAGAAATCGTTTATGATTTTGATGGATTGTTCTCAGTTTCTTGGTTTTTCATGACTTTGCACATCTTTTTATGATTTTGAACGAGTGTTCATGATATTGAACGTTTTTTCATGATTTTGAATATATTTTTTAGGATTTTGAAAGAATGCTCATGAAGTTAACGATTTTGAGCACTTTTTTACGAATATGAACGATTGTTCGTTATTTTGAATGATTATTCATTATATTGAAAGTTTGTTCATGATTTTGAACGTTTGTTCGCAATTTCGAACGGAAGTTCATGATTTTGAATGATTGTTCACGATTTTGAACAATTGCTCACGATTTCAAACGAAATTTCTCATTCTTTGATAGGGTGCTACGTTATCAAATCAAAGACATTTTCAGGTCAATTTTTATTTGGAACTTTAAAACAGAATAGCATTCAGAATAAGGCTTCATCCATAAAGTACGTCACGCTAAAATCAGCCAAAATTTACCCCCCCCCCCCCATTTGTCACGCTTTTCCTATACTTATAACATGCAATGTCACACTTCCTCAGACCCCCTCATCCCCCTAGAGCGTGACATACTTTATAGATGACGCCTAATGCAAATTTTCGTAAGATAAAAGCACCTTATTTTCAAATGCAAGGCCTTTTTTCTGGAATTTAATGAAAAAAGAAGCACTCATAAATGCAAAATTTTGTAAAAAATAAAAAAAAACTAAATCAGGACTTTTTCAAATGTAAGAAAATTATTTTAAAAAAGCGCAGCAGATAATTAAAAAAAGTCTTGAATTTTATTTAAAATAATGAAGCATTTAATAAAATTGGTAAAAACACTTAATTTAATCATTATGAAATTTTAAGGCTATTTTTTTCTACAATTTAATAAAAGAATCAAGCAATCAAAACAAAATGCCAAATTTCAGAAAGATAAAAGCACTTAATCTGGACGTTTTCTCATATTAAGGTTAGTTCAAACCTTTTGAAATTATTATTATGAAGCACTCAAAATATGTTAATTTATAAAATATTAAACTTTTAAACTAGCGTATTCCAAAACTTTTGAATTCACGTTTAAAACTATGAAGCACTCAAAAAAATCGCAAATTTAAAAAAAAAAAAATAATTTGAACATTTTGAAATGTTACGGATTTTTTCTGGAATTATAATAAAAAAATTAAGGCACTTAAAAACAAATTGCAAATTTTCTGAAAAATTAAAAGTTTTAATTTAGACATATTCTAATGAAAGGGTTAATTCCAATCGTTTGAAATTATTATTTAATTCATTTCGCAAAAAAATGATTACTTTGCATCTTTTTCTGAAATTTATTAAAAAAATAAGGCTCTCCAAAAAATAATGCAAAATTTCTAAAAGATAAAAATACTTAATTTGGAAATTTTAAAATGAAAGGCTGTTCTTATGCAATAAATTAAAAAGAAATTGAGCATTCAAAACAAAAATTGCAAATTTTCTTAGATATAAAAAATTTTATCTAGACATTTCAAAATGTTAGGCTTAATTCAAAACTTAAATAATGGAAAAAGAACTGCAACCGATTTTATATTTTTTGTGAAATAAAATATATAATTATGAACATCAAGAACATAGCAGATTTTAAAAAGATAAAAACACCTCATTTGGACATTTTCAAATGTAAGGCCTTATTCAAAACTTTATAAAAAATGTTAAAAAGATTTAAAAACACATTTTTCTAAACATAAAATTTTGTTTTGGAATTTATTGAAAAATTATAAAGCACTCAAATGAATGAAATTTTTTTTAAGATAAAATATTTTATTTCGACATTTTCACAATATAGGCTTGTTGCAAAACTGTGGAAATTGTTTTCAAAAATTCAGCATAAATTTTTTTTATTACTTTAATTTTTTACCTGGAAATTTTCTAAAAATCACTTAAGTTCACTGAAAAAATTGCAAATTATGTAGAAGATAAAAACACCTAATCCGGACATTTTAAAATGTTATGTTTAAATGTTATTTAAAAAAAATCACAGCAGATTTTTTATTGAAATCAAATATTAAATTATGAACTTGAAAATTTGCAAAACAAAATTAAAAATAAAAAAAAACTTTATTTGGACATTTTTAAATGTTAGGTCTTATTCAAAACTTTTGAAAAAATTGTTAATGAAATTTAAGAACAGATTTTCAAACATTTAATTTTTTTGCGGAATTTCATAAAAAATTATAATGCATTAAAAATGCAAATTTTCTTATAGATTAAAATATTTAGCTTGAACGTTTTCAAATTTAAGGCTTGTTGCAAAACTATTGAAAGTGTTTTCAAAAATTTCAACACAAATTTTTTTTACTACTTTACTTTTTTTCTAAAAAAATTGCAAATTTTCTAAAAGATAAAACATTTGATTTGGACATTTTGAAATATTAGGCTATATTCAAAACAATTGAAATTATTGTTCAAAACTGATTCAAAACAGATTTTTTTATTATTTTTATTTGAATTTATAGATTTCAAGAAATCTAGATTTGTTTTTTTTCTTAATTTTTCGTTCTAACCTTCGACTTTGTCGATTAATTAATGTTGGCTGCTTTTGTCATTGAGAAATTTAATTCAAATAAAAAAAATACAAAGAAAATCGATTTGGGATAACCTTCTCAAATTGCTGACAGATTTGGCCTGAAGAGTATTAGAAAAATTAAAGATTATTTCAAGACAATTATTTAGCTCGAACTATCTTCCAGCTTTTGGCACACTCACAATAACAATAAAAAATGGTTCATTCTTGAAATCAAATTTGAAATCCAATCTAATTGTAAAACACCATGCGTTTCCAGCAAAATGTACTGGGAACTAATGTCCATGGAGAAGATATACCAAAATCCATTTTTTTTAAATTTTAAATTCATCCATTTTAGTGCTGAAATGTTGAAAAAAAATCAATGCAAAATTTTGTTTTTCTGACAAATTTGATGATTCGTACTGAAAAATGCTTCTATTTACAACTTTTTAATGAATCATCAATTAAAATGTTGGAAACTTACAAATTTCAAGCCTTCAATAAATTTGACTTCTCTAATTCGCTCCACATAAATCCCCAGCTTTCGTACCCAGTAGATAGCACGGCACACCATATAGCCACTGTCAATTTCCGACAACTTCTTAAGTATCTCCCCGGCATCTTGCCCCATTGAATCACACTCATACCGCCACCGCCGAGAAGGGGCAAAATTGCGTTTCGCCGCAATAAACAAATAATAACGTATTGAATAAGATAAACATTTATATTGTGTGACATTTTTCACACATAAAGCCTCCCCCTTTACCCGTCTCTCCCGTCCAGGTTTATTCATAATGTCGACCCATTTTAAAATAGACCTTCCTTGCGTTCGGCGTCTACCTCCTCCCCTTTCTCTCTTTTTTTTTTGCTGAATAATTTATTTACTTATTGTAAAATTTGCTGCTGCTACCACTGCCATTGAAACTGCAGTTTTACCCACTACCGTCGGCGGTACTCGCTCGCGTTCTTCCCACCAGCCAGGGGTTAATTGTCCCTTCACAATTGAATCCAATAAATAACCAATCCCGCGCCGGCGGTGTGCTGGTCACTCCAGTCACTCCGACACTCACTTTCTTAACCCTTTTTGTAGGTTAGGTTTGTTTTGTTTTATTTTTGGTATTTTTGTTTTCGTTCATTATACAAGTTTTAATTTTCAAACAACTTTGAGAAGTTCAAATAATTTAATTTCGAAGTTTTGTCGTTTTCAGGGTTAAAAGAAATGTCAATCCAGATTTGCCTTCCCCACCTTTAATCAGCTGTTTTGCGTTGCGTTTGGCCCCACCTTAAGTCGCAATTAAGGGAAGCTTTCGCGCGCAAAGTTCAAACTGTTTTTCTTTTTTCTTTTTCAAAAAAAGAGGGATGCGACGCAAATTAGGTTGAACTTTTCAAGGTCCCACGCGCTTCTGGCTCTTGGCAACGGTTTTAGTTGCGTTCGAATTACCTAGATTTGATTTGGCTGCTTCGTGTGTGTCCCGGATTATCTTCTTGGCTCTGATCCTGGTTGTGTGTTGTTGTCGTTCTAGTTGCGAACGAAGATATTTTTGGGTTTGGGAGGCGTAGGGATGTCCAGAAAATGTGGGTTGGTAAATTGAAAACAAATGTTTCATTTTATCAAATATTTATTTCTGGACAGGGTTGCCAGATCTTCTTTTTTGAGGAGTTTTAATATTTTTCTATGTTACCAATTTTAATAATTTTAAATATTTTTTAAGTGTAAAAAGCTACACTGGTTGCTAGCTGAACTTAAAAACGATATTCTTTGAAGTATGCGATACGAATAATGTTATACATTTAGTTGTTGAAATAAACCATATCAATTGGCAATGTGGATGGTAGTTGAACATTTTCATGAAAAAACTCCGTAACATGTATTTCTTAACTTTTTTTATTTAGTTAAATATATAGGGGAGGGGGGAGCAGAATTTAGAAGAATTTAGAATTAGTTTTTCTGATCGATTTTGATAGATTTGCGACAAAAGGTTGAAAGACATAAAACCGAATGGCAAGAAGGTCGAAGTGAAAAGGACGAAAGGCATAGAAGTCTAACGTGATGAGGTCGAATGACAATAAGTCTAAAATGACTTTTTTTGTCACAAGTATGTATTCTTATTTTTTATTTTTTTTTTCAAATAAAAAATCTTAGAAAATCTTATGAAAAAATTATAATTTTAAAAAATGTGCCTTTTTTAAGGGGTTACCAGAAAATTTAATAAATCCACTCAAAAGATGATTTTCAATCACTCCTGAAAGTTTCATGAAGATATTTCATGATTAAACATAGAAAGAGACGATTTACGTTAAAAGTTTTGCCATGCGCAAAGCGAACTGTAGAACTTTGTGAGTGTTTTTCTCTGAACACCGAGTTGATTTACGGGTGCCACGATATCTCGAGATGGGATGGACCAAATTGGCTGAAATTTGAGATGAAGACTTGCAAGACATATTCCGTTTGCATGACGAATCCCGATTTTGAAATTTTGCTTTGAAAAAAAAAAAATACAAAAATCAAAAACTAGCGACTGTTTATATGAAAAACATAAAAATATTTTTATCTTTTTCAAACAAACTTTTTGAAAATCGGGCTTCGTCATGCACACAGGACCGGTTTAACGTGGCTTCACCAAAATTTTGAGCCGATTTGATCAAAGCAGTGTGGACATATCATGGCACCCGGTTTTTGAAACTGCCAACTTAAAATGGCTATATCTCGGCAATGATACAACCAAATATCTTCAAATTAATGTTGATAATAGTTGAAAATATAAATTTTAATGCCCTTCAAACAGATTAAAGAAAGTTTAAGTGTGTGCCCTAGCCAACCTTTTACATTTTTTTGATTTACATGTATGTACCCCCTTAATTAAGAAATATGACAATATTCTAGAGCGTCCAATTTCCCGGGGTTACAAAATTCCCGGGAAACGGGAAATTTTCAACAAATTTCCCGGGAAATCCCGGGAATTCCCGGGAAATTCTAAATTAATCGAAAATTGTTCTGATCCTGGTTTTGGTCAATATTTTGCAACAAAATAGTATTAAATAGCAATTCTAATGATCAGAGTAAGTGTAAGGTTCACTTAATGCCTTGGCTGCTTGTAAAAAAACATACAACTTCAAGAAAATATATAAATTTTCTCAATTCGTTCGCTCAAAATATAATGATTAGTATTTTGTATTGATAAGAAATAGCCAGGTATATGTTTTTCATGGCAAATATTTTATTCAGAACAAATCTTACTGGATTAATCTCATGAATAAATATATAAGCATTGCACAGAGGTCCAGATCGCAAAATTAAGTGGAAAATGGATTTTTCGAAAAATGGTTAAGTTTTGGAGCTTTGGTGTCTTCAGAAGAGTTGTTGCATATGGAAAGGGGCAACTTTTGGTTTGGTTGAAAATTAGGGTGGTTCACGATTAGGGTGATTTTGGAAATCTAACTTTACAGGAATATTTTTGGGATTTTTTTTGTCTTCTAGAAAGTTGTTGGGCTTGCCATTTCAAGTAACTTTGTCGAAGACACCAAAATTTTATCTCGTAATCTACGCCTTCTATGACCAAATTTATAGAAAGCATCTGAGCAAACCTTCAAAAATCAGTTTTTTGAACGTGGCAATTCAGGGTTAAGTTTTAGAGAAAAGTGATATTCTGAGCACTTTTAGAGCTCTAAAAAACGAACATTTTTATTTGTTGACATGCCAATTTGGACTTAAGGGTCAAAAGTTACAGCCATTTTAAGGTAAAAAAGATGCAAATTTAAAACTTAAATATCTCAAAATGGCGCAAGCCAAATTTTAAGCACTAGGTTGCATTTGAAAGAGGAGATCTAGCACTACAAACGCTGAAAAATCTCAGAGGTGTTTTCTTTAAACTCGAGATATCTTCATTTGAAAAAGTCTAATTTTCAAGGAAAATCATATGGGACCACCCTAACGAAATTCGAAAAATGTCCAAATATATGTTTTTCCATGTAATTTTGCCCGCTGAATCGAATCTGCCCTCAGAATTGAGCCAAAGTATCGAAAAACCGAGTTTTGGTCATAATTTGGTCATAAATGATAATTTTACATGGAAACCCAAAAATGACCAAAACTCGGTTTTCGATACTTTGGCTCAATTCTGAGGGCAGATTCGGATTCAGCGGGCAAAATTACATGGAAAAACATATATTTGGACATTTTTCGAATTTCGTTAGGGTGGTCCCATATGATTTACCCTTGAAAATTAGACTTTTCAAATGAAGATATCTCGAGTTTAAAGAAAAACACCTCTGAGATTTTTCAGCGTTTGTAGTGCTAGATCTCCTCTTTCAAATGCAACCTAGTGCTTAAAATTTGGCTTGCGCCATTTTGAGATATTTAAGTTTTAAATTTGCATCTTTTTACCTTAAAATGGCTGTAACTTTTGACCCTTAAGTCCAAATTGGCATGTCAACAAATAAAATGTTCGTTTTAGAGCTCTAAAAGTGCTCAGAACATCACTTTTCTCTAAAACTTAACCCTGAATTGCCACGTTCAAAAACTGATTTTGAAGGTTTGCTCAGATGCTTTCTATAAATTTGGTCATAGAAGGCGTAGATTACGAGATAAAATTTTGGTCTTCGACAAAGTTGCTTGAAATGGCAAGCCCAACAACTTTCTAGAAGACAAAAAATCCCAAAATATTCCTGTAAAGTTAGATTTCCAAAATCACCCTAATCGTGAACCACCCTAATTTTCAACCAAACCAAAAGTTGCCCCTTTCCATATGCAACAACTCTTCTGAAGACACCAAAGCTCCAAAACTTAACCATTTTTCGAAAAATCCATTTTCCACTTAATTTTGCGATCTGGACCACTGTGCATTGAATTTACCTTTAAAATCTGCTATTCACTCGAACAACTTCCAGTTTTCAAATGTTTGGAGCGAGTATTTGAAATATGTTTGCATTTTTTGAAGCAGTTTTTTAAAGATATTTTTAATGATTCGGCCTAATAAAAGACTTCGGTAAAAAGAATTTTCATAGAAAAAAAAAAGTTGTTTAGTAGTTTCAGAGTTAAACTTTACGCCCTTGGTACGCTAAAAAAATGAGTTCGCGTAAACGTGAACAGAGCTCATGCCAACGGGAACCAGGAAGAAAACTATTTTAATTTTATTCTTTTGACTGTAATTTCTCGAATACTTTTGAACAAATTAACTTAAAAATTTGGTAATGGGAAACAAAACAAAAAAATCAATTGTGATCTTGGCGGGAAGAGTTACCTTATTTTCAAATGATATAACAAGAATTTTTGCTTAAAAAGCTTACCAAATTTTAATAGTTTATTTTTAATATCGTAAGTTTATTCATAATATCGTACAAGATCTATACCTAGTTGTGAATGCTTCAGAAATTATTATCATCTGAACCAGAAGGTTGAGAAAATGTATACTTCCGCTTTAATTTCGGGAATTCCCGGGAAATTTACAAATTTCCCGGGAAACGGGAAATATTTTTTTTCGGGAAATCCCGGGAATTCCCGGGAATTTTTTTCCCGGGACGGGAAATTGGACGCTCTACAATATTCTTCCAAAACAATTTATTCCATCCTCCAAAAATATGTTGGGCTTTTTTAATTGTTGTAAACAGAAGTAAGGTCGCTGTAAATATTTTTTGAAATTTATGTCCTTCGATTCAAACCAAAGCCGAGGGGGGGGCAAACAAATTAAAAAATATGTATTAAAATTGAAATGAGGAGCCATGGTTTCAACATTTTCATGGGAAAATTGTTTTAAAGTGCATTATACACTTGTCCAGTTGTTTTGCAATCATTAATTTCCAAAAAAAATCTGAGTTTTTGCGGTGCTGCACCTCGGAATTTCATAAAAAAAATCGGTCCGAAAAATCAACTTCAAAATGTCAATGTAATTTTACATGCTACCAACTGTAAACAACTTAAAATGCTTTTCTCTGCCTTTATAGTGATTTTCAATATGATTGAATTGAAATAAAATTATTTTAAGTTTTTATAAATTTCGGACCGCTGAAAAACGTTTCGACTTTGATAAATTTTTGAGATTTCTTAAAATTTAAAACAAACTAATTTTAAAGAATTTATTTATTTTTCAACCTTATTCTATTTTTGTATGCACAATACTTTTTCTGATGAAGAAGAATTTTTAAACGTTATAATTTTTAAATTTTGAGGTTTTAGATTAAACATTAAAACAAAAAAATACAAAAAAAAGAATAAAAACAGTTTTAAAAATAAGAGGTAATAGTTATTTTGTGAACAGGTATTAAATTTAAGTTTTTTTAAGTTCAGTTCCCTATGAACCTTAAACATTTATCTTAAAAATACTTTAAAAATAATTAATAAATCAGTTTTGATAAATTTACAGAGTAATTCTCTACAGTTTTGCAAATTGTTTGTTTTATGTTTTTCGTTTTTCATGAAATTTTGTCCATATTTTTTACAAGGAGCTTGAATTTTTTTAAAACTGCAGAAAACTAAACATTCTTTGAAAAAAAACTCTATTAAGTGACTGTTATTTGAAAATGTTCTCCTTATTATAAATTTGTAAATTAGTTTTCAATTGAAAATTTTGCATCTCAGATTTTTTTTTAGTTTTGTTCGAAAATATTTTGAATAAACTTTAAAAGTCAAATAACCCTTTTTTTATTTTTTCAAAATTTATAAATCTGATCCCAAGTTTGGCACCACTACAACAATTTTTTTTAAGTCTCCTCAAACATATTTTAAAAAAAAACTGAAATTAAGAAATACGTCTGTTGGACTCCAAACATTTGTTTTTAAAAATATTTTTTATTTACTTTTCATTAGGTTCACATTTACTCACATTTTTTAGGTAAGATTTTTTTAAAAAGATATATTATTGAACCAACCAAATTTTTAACCTTTCAAAATTCTTTTTTTTTTGCTGTGACAAATTTGATCATTACTTTTGAGGTGCTTATTGAAGATTTATTATGAAATTAAATACCTCAATTTAAATTCTTTTCAAAATCGCACCGTACTAACCGATAGTAATACATATATAGCAAAAGTCAGATTTTCATAAAATAACCTAAGAAGATATCTAGATTACATTTTCAAAACAACCAATGCGCCATGGGTTTTCTATGTACATTACATTCTATGTATTACCTTAAATCCATTTGGAATTACTCATTTTCAATATTTTGGTGCAGCTAACTAAACATTTTATTTTACTTCAAAAAATACATTCATAGAAAAAAACGTGAACCTTGAATGCTTTTTAGGTCTTTGCCAAATTTTATTTCAAGTTTTTGTCCACCCCCTTGTATCCTTTCATTATTTGCCTGAAAAATTAGGGTGAAAACAAAATAATTATTGACTACATTTTAATTTTTGAGAATCGATTTTGCTTAACACAGATTTTGAATTTTTAGTACCACCATTTCGCCTTAAAATGTTAAAAATCAGGCTTGAAATCAAAGTTTCAATTTTGAATGGTTTTGTCCAAGCCTCCTAATCGACTTTGACCAGAGCCGAGTGACAAAAACTTTTTATCAGCCAAACATTTGCAGATAAAAGGTTATTTTTTGAACAGTTATTTCAAGTTAACACGAAGAAAAGCCAGACTAAAATATTTAACTATTTTGATAGATTTTAAGGGCACATCGCCTTTTTTTGTATTTTCGTTTTTTTAAGAAACTTTGAAACAATATTTTTTGCAAGGTGCCCTTCCTTCATGAAGTATATTTAAATTGCAACTTTTATTTGAAAAATACCTTAAAGTCCCTTTTAAAAATGATGCACTTAATAAAGAAAAGGGTGTTAAATGATTTTCTATAAATAGAAATCTATAAATAGAAATTTCACATATGATTTTTCTTCTAAGAAGGATTTTTAAATTTGTTTGATATTGTTTTAGATTGTTTCAAAAATCACAATTTAAAAAAATATATATATCTCTTGTACCATATCTGCAAAAGATACATTTTAAAGTCTCAAAACATATCAAAACATCAACATCAATTAGGAATTACGTACTTTTGTAATTCAAAATTTACATGATAACCAGCAATTAGTCATAATCTTGTTGACTACAGCATATCTCAAACTACAGTACAAAAATCTCGGTGCAAAAGCCCTGGCTGATGTGCACCGTTAAATTATACTCATCCCGCTGGCAACACTGTTATGTTAAATTAAGACCTTTTAGGAAGTTATGGATCTAATGACGATCAAATTTTGTAACTTTTAATAAAAATTACCTTATTTTTCTACTTCTTACAATTCCAGTGGAAAGTAAATGAATCTGGCAACACTGAACAATTGGGAGACATTTTGACTTGTAAAGTTTTTATGCTATGTGATTTCGATATGATTTGTTTGCAAATGGAAAAGGGAAACTTCATGCTTTGTTGAACAGAAAGGTTCGTTCAGAATGTTTTAAGATGCTTCAAACTTTTAGGAACACTTCTAAATTGCTGTCACTTTTAGAAATTTTGTTTAATTCGTGAATAGTTACTTTATCGTGTAATGTTTGTTTATTAGAGCAAAAAAAATCAAAGGCAAATCCTTACAAATCAGTTTTTTGTGCATTTAATTGAGGGTTCCTTTAGTTTCTTTAGATGTTAAAAACTAACTTAATCCACCTATGTGGTTGGAGCCTTCCTCACAACAATGGCTGTACACAAGTTTCATCTATTTTTCAGATCCGGCTTCCAAAAAGTACATCGATATCACTTAAGTGGCCATATCTCGAGACAGGGTTGCCAGATCTTCAATGTTTTGGGCTCGTTGGAAAGGTTTTTTGATAACCTAACCAACAATAGGTCGGATGATGGATCCTGACAAAGTTTACATACATTTAAGTGAGATCCGGCTTCAGAAAAGTACATAAATGTCACTTAAGTGGCCATATCTCGAGACAGGGTTGCCAGATCTTAAATGTTTTGGGCTCGTTGGAAAGGTTTTTTGATAACCTAACCAACAATGGGTCGGATGATGGATCCGGACATAGTTTACATAAATTTAAGTGAGAACCGGCATCAAAAAAGTACATAAATATCACTTAAGTGGCCATATCTCGATACAGGGTTGCCAGATCTTCAATCTTTTGGACTTATTAGAAAGGTCATTTGATAACCTAACCAACAATGGGTCGGATGATGGATCCGGACATAGTTTACATACATTTAAGTGAGTTCCGGCTTCAAAAAAGTACATCAATATCACTTAAATGGCCATATCTCGAGACAGGGTTGCCAGATCTTCAATGTTTTAGACTCGTTGGAAAGGTCTATTGATTACCTAACCATCGATGGGTCGGATGGTGGACCCGGACATTGTTTACATACAGTTAAGTGAGATCCGGCTTCAAAAAAGTATATCAATATCACTTAAATGGCCATATCTCGAGACAGGGTTGCCAGATCTTCAATGTTTTGCACTCGTTGGAAAGGTCTTTTGATAACCTAACCAACGATGGGTCGGATGATGGTCCTGGACATAGTTTACATACAGTTAAGCAAGATCCAAATATATGTGAAAACACATTTTTATACATAACTTTTGAACTACTTATCGAAACTTCAATCTGTATAAAACTCGATCTATGGGACCCTTAACCAAGTTGAATGCAACAAGTTCGGGTCAAATCGGTTCAGCCAGTGCCGAGAAACATGAGCTAGTTTGTTGGTCACATACATACATACACACACACATACACACACACATACACACACACATACACACAGACATTTGTTCAGTTTTCGATTCTGAGTCGATATGTATACATGAAGGTGGGTCTACGATGTTTTTATACGAAGTTCATTTTTAGAGCAGGATTATAGCCTTACCTCAGTGAGGAAGGCAAAAAATATATTTTTCAGCCATTTTATGGTAACATTGATGCAATTTTAAAGCTCGAATACCACTAAATCACACAACCCTAGTTTTACAAACGCTGATAAAAATCAGATACGTTTTTAAAGTCAAAATAACTCGGTTTGAAAATCGAAAATCTGCAAAGCCCGAAACTTGTAGTACCACCCTAGTTTAAGTTTCAAAAACACCAAAAATGCATAGAAAAGTAAAATTTGTTTATTAGACTTTTCAAATCAAGCTCCAGAAATATAAGTTACTTCTTAATTTAAATTTAATTAAAATTCAAAACCAATAATGACGATCAAGTTTCTCTTAGAAATCTCAACTGATATCAAATTTTAAACATTTAAAGTACTTTTAAGATTACAAAGTTTTTTCTTATCAAATATTATTCAACCAAATTTTTGTTTTACTTTTCGAGCATCCCCAAACCCCTTTCAAACTATCCCGAAATATAAACAACAAACACACAACCCGATTCGGGTCGTCACCGTTGCCAAACCCCGTTAAAGTGTGTCGCATTTTGGTTTGGGGGAAATACACAAGATGTGCAGTGGAGGGAGGGGGACTTGGGACTTGCATATGTGCAACGCAACATCAGCAGCAGCAGATGCAAACTCTCACTTGCTTGCTCCGCACGTGGCACTAAATTTAGAACCAGGCCAGTGTGTGAGCTGCAATCACATGTTTGTAGGTTGTGTGTGCGATAGGGTGGTCTTTTTTGGTGATAACTTAATCTTGTAGTCACATTTGAATTTGAACTCAAAAATCAGACTTTAACTTTGCTGGAAAGCATCGGATCGCTTCACGCTGTTCTATAAAATGTTAAGAACCACCCTAACGCTACACACAAGTGGTTGATTCGTCGCACAGCCGACGTGTACGTTCCTGGTCGAGCAGAACTGCGAAGATCTGGCCTTGGCAGAGCTTCTTGGAGGTGACGGACAATGATCAGCTGATCCTCGCTCGCGAACCCGTCGTTGTTATGGCTAGTTCTTCGACCTAAATATCGCGCCTGCAAAGCTCAACGATCATCTCCCTTACCTCAACGTCCGGCCGAACCCTTTCGTTGTCGGTAATGGCATTAACGACTCTAATCTCTGATCTCATTTACCGGCTTATCTCGTTCGTTTTGATCCCCTCGTCGTCCGACGACGATCTTCTTCGCTGGAAAACGGGGAAGGTTGATGATCAGCGCCGCCGTGAAAGCTCTCTGGTGCAGCATCTCGTGGCACCTTTCAGCAGCTTGTACGCGGTGAGCGTTCCGTGATGAAGTGGTGCTGGGTGGTTCTCTGGAGATTTTTTTGGTTTTTAAGACGATTGTTCACGGTTTTCCAATATTGTTCACGATTATTAAAGGTTGTTCACGATTATTCAAGGTGTTCAAAAATGTGCATGATTAAATTAAATTGTTCAAGACTGTTCAAGCTGTGCAAGAATTGTTCAAGATGTTCAAGATTGCTTTGAATTATTCATGATTGTTTAACATTGCTCATGGCAGTTCAACAGTGTTCAGGATTGCTCATAATTGTACAAGCTTGAAAAAATTGAGTTGACCATGACTACTCAAGATTGTTCATATCTGTTCAAGTTTGTTCATGCTTTTCAAGAATATTCATTAGTGTTCAAGATTTTACAAGATTGTTAATAAAGGATCATAATTGTTCAAATTTTTCAGGATTGTTAAGATTCAAAATGTTCAAGGTTGTTAAAAATTTATCAATATTGATCAAGATGTTTAAGTTGTTCAAGAATTTTGAAGAATGTTCAAGATGTTCTAGATTGCTCATGACTGTTCAATATTGGCCATATCTGTTCAAGATTTTTCAGAATGTTCCAGGTTGTTCATTGTTGTTCAAGATTTTTTTTAATAAATGTTCATGATTATTCTTGATTGTTCAAAATGTTGATGAATGCTCATTATTGTTCAAGATCGTGCAACTGTGTTCAACATTGTACTATTCCGTTGACGATTGTTCGTGGATTGTTCGATTGTTCAAGATTGTTTAAGATTTTTAAGATTGTTAAAAAATTCAGAATGTTCTTGATAGTTCATGAGTAACTAAAATTGTTCATGACTGTTGAGGATTTTTCGTGAATATTCAAGATTGTTCATGACTGTTGGAGATTGTTCATGAATGTTTAAGATTGTTCATGAATTTTAAATTTTTTTATGACTGTTGAAGATTGTTCATGAATGTTCAAGATTGTTCATGAATGTTCATGAATGTTCATGACTGTTGGAGGTTATTTATGAATGCTCAATATTGTTCATGAAATTGTTCATGAATGATGAAGATTGTTCATGACTGTTGGAGATTACTCATGAATGTTTAAGATTGTTCATGACTGTTGAAGATTGTTCATAAATGTGCAAAAATGTTCATGACTGTTGAAGATTTTTCATGAATGTTCAAGATTGTTCATGACTGTTGAAGAATGTTCATAAATGTTCAAGGTTGTTCATAAATGTTCAAAATTGTTGATGACTGTTGGAAATTTTTCATGAATGTTCCAAATTGTTCATGAATGTTCAAGATTGTTCATGACTGTTGGAGACTGTTCATGAATGTTCAAGATTGTTCATGACTGTTGAAGATTGTTCATAACTGTTGAAGATTGTTCATGACTGTTGAAGATTGTTTATGAATGTTCAAAATTGTTCATGACTGTTGAAAATTGTCCATAAATGTTCAAAATTGTTCATAAATGTTCAAGATTGTTCATGAAATTGTTCATGAATGTTCAAGATTGTTCATGACTGTTGAAAATTTTTCATGAATGTTCCAAATTGTTCATGAATGTTCGAGATTGTTCATGACTGTTGGAGACTGTTCATGAATGTTCAAGATTGTTCATGACTGTTGAAGATTGTTCATAAATGTTCAAAATTGTTCATGACTGTTGAAGATTGTTCATAAATGTTCAAGATTGTTCATGACTGTTGAAGATTGTTCATAAATGTTCCAAAATGTTGATGACTGTTGAAGATTTTTCATGAATGTTCAAGATTGTTCATGACTGTTGAAGAATATTCATAAATGTTCAAGGTTGTTCATGATGTTCAAAATTGTTGATGACTGTTGAAAATTTTTCATGAATTTTCCAAATTGTTCATGAATGTTCAAGATTGTTCATGACTGTTGGAGACTGTTCATGAATGTTCAAGATTGTTCATGACTGTTGAAGATTGTTCATAAATGTTCAAAATTGTTCATGACGGTTGAAGATTGTTCATAAATGTTCAAGATTGTTCATGACTGTTGAAGATTGTGCATAAATGTTCAAAAATGTTCATGACTGTTGAAGATTTTTCATGAATGTTCAAGATTGTTCATGACTTTTGAAGATTGTTCATAAATGTTCAAAATTGTTCATGACTGTTGAAGATTGTTCATAAATGTTCAAGGTTGTTGATGAATGTTCATAATTGTTCATAACTGTTGAAGATTGTTCATGAATGTTCAAAATTGTTCATGAATGTTCAAGATTGTTCATGACTGTTGGAGATTGTTCATGAATGTTCAAGATTGTTCATGACTGTTGAAGATTGTTCAAAAAAGTTCAAAATTGTTCATGAATGTTCAAGATTGTTCATGACTGTTGAAGATTGTTCATAAATGTTCAAAATTGTTCATGACTGTTGAAGACTGTTCATAAATGCTCAAAATTGTTCATGAATGTTCAAGATTGTTCATGAATGTTCAAGATTGTTCATGACTGTTGAAGATTGTTCATAAATGTTCAAAATTGTTCATGACTGTTGAAGATTGTTCATAAATGTTCAAAATTGTTCATGAATGTTCAAGATTTTTCATGACTGTTGGAGATTGTTCATGAATGTTTAAGATTGTTCATGACTGTTGAAATTTTTTTATAAATGTTCAAAATTGTTCATGAATGTTCAAGATTGTCCATGAATGATCAAGATTGTTCATGACTGTTGAAGATTGTTCACGAATGTTCAAAATTGTTCTTGGCTGTTTAAAGATTTTTTCATTAATGTTCAAGATTGTTCAAAATTGTTACAGATTGTTCATGAATGTTAAAGATTGTTCATGACTGTTGAAGATTGTTCATAAATGTTCAAAATTGTTCATGACTGTTGAAAATTGTTCATGAATGTTCAAAATTGTTCATGAATGTTCAAGATTGTTCATGACTGTTGGAAATTGTCCATGAATGTTCAAGATTGTTCATGACTGTTGAAGATTGTCCATGAATGTTCAAAATTGTCCATGACTGTTGAAGATTGTTCATGAATGTTCAAAATTGTTCTTGAATGCCCAAGATTGTTTATGAATTTCCAAGATTGTTCACGAATAATCAAGATTGTGTATGATTATTCAAGTTTTTCAAGAATGTTCAACAATGTTCATTATTTTTAAGATTGTTCAAAATTGCTCATTTTAATTTTTTTTCAAGGGTTTTTGAATCTTTAAGATTCGTTTTCCAACCTTTTTGACAGAGACCTCCTCAGCGGCAAAATCTGCGTTGTTTATGCACCTCTCAACCCGACGCAAGGACCGTAAAGACAATCACGCAAAAGTCTCGAGCCCTCGACGAGAAGAGAAAGAGCAAAACGTCGTCGTAATAGCACTTTATAAATTAGCTTCATTTTCCGACTGGACATGCTGGACGCTTCCCCTGCTGGGGAGACCCCCGTCAAGAAACGAACCACCTTTCATATATCAACATTTGCTTAAGAATGCTTGGCGCGCATATTTATTAGCTTCAGCTGTAAATTAGCCCAGATTAGAGTGGGGGAGCTTCTGCGTCATCTAGTTCGAACAAGGGCTTTTGAGTAGGACGGAGGACCGCTACTGGAGGGTGAGATTTCACATCTTAAGTGATTGGAGCATCGACTGTGTGTTGGCGGATGATGCACGCTTTGCGTGCAGTACTCTGGTGACTCGTTTGGTCATGACTGATTTGGAAATCTGAACTTCAAACTACTTCTACGACATCACGTTCAAGTTATTCTGGAACATTCCTGACTAATTTCACCACTATTAATCCTTCCTCATCTGATTTCCCTTACTTTGTAAGTAACCTCAAATCTCTATTACACGGAGAAAAATCAGTTCACAAAATCGTGAACAAGTGTTCATAAAATTCTTAACCATGAATCATGTGTTCAAATTTCATGGCTTCATGGTTTCACAAACCTACCATTCAATTTGAACACTTTTTTATGGTTTCGAATTTCATTAACCTTTGTTCACGCTTTTGGGGAACTGTTTTTTCTCCGTGTATTGACAGGACAGGACTTTGGGTGCATGTTCGGTGTCCATATCTTCACGTTGCGGACTTTTCTCAAGAAACTACCTCTAGGAAGTCACTTTATCTTCATAAAGTTCCCGCCATATTCCCTACCGACTCGCGGCAACAGTCGGCGGGGCTTGATTTAGCTATTTATTCGTATAATATATATTTTCTAGCAAGGAAGAAAAAAAACAAGATCGCCAACTAGCCATACGGTTGGAAGTTATTTATATTGAGTAATCATGCAGGCGCGCATAAACCAAATCTTGGCACGCACACACACACACATACACCCATATGCACAATATAATAATGGTTTAGTGATAATCTTGTAAATTACAATTTCAACCGAACGCGCGAAGGCGCGTTTCGCCTTAAGAGAGGAGGTGTAACCGCGGACTCGTGCCACATGACTTCTGGACCGCGCCACATATTGTCCTCCCAGGGTTCCCGGTCCAAACTGACCAGTTGGGGCATGCGTGAGCTACTTCTAGCGGCCAGCTGTGCAGGGTTGCAGTGTTGCCAGTTTTGCGAATTCACGAATAAAAATGACAACACCTAACCAAATTTTGAATCTGACAATTGCAATCGATTCCTTGGACAATTTCGCGTTAGAATCACTCAAAACCTCATAGTAATCTGAATCCTTCCTGAGATATCGCGTCTCAAATCATTGCAACCCTGCCTCGAAAATTCCGTCCGAACATGCGCGCGCGCACTTACGCGCGAGATTCTTACCAATAAATCTGCACGCGTTATCTGGTACGCTGTCCGTCCATATCCTACGACACACTCGCACACTCGCGATTTACCCCCGCTGCCGTTCATTACTGATTGGTTTATGGGCTAAGTTACGCCCTTCTCCGGCCGCACTGCCGTGCAGTGTCTCCTAAGGTTTCCCAATGGCCGGTAACGCTAGCCAAGTGAGTTCAAAACACAGTGACTGCTGCCGGTAGAAGTGTCTATATTGCACGCAACTATCTCCCAGCCGGAATGTCGGTTGACGTTGTGGTGTCTTAGCACAGTTGAATTTTAACAAAGAGAAGCAATTTGAAGGGTTGACGCCTTATTTTTTTCAATTCCATTCTAAACATTTCCTTTCCCAATCCTTTGTCCCAATTTCATTTTTGCAATTCCGTCGTGAAACTACTTACTTTTCCTGTCATTCTTGAACGACGAAAAAGCCTACTTTTCTGTACCAAAAATAACAGAATCGAATAGCAACACTTTTCAAAATAAATGCTGAAAAGTTCTACTTTTCAGCACTGAAATGGGTGCTGAAAAGTTGAACTTTTCAGCAAGTAACATTTTTCAACATTTTTTTTTTATTTAAACGATTTATTGACAAAATACATGAAAATTTGACATAAAATTTCACTCAGTGTGTGTTTTTTTTAATTGCAAAAAATGTTGTTTGGAACTCGTTGCAAAACTTGATTTTTTCAGCACTCTTCGTATTTATCCAACTCGGTGAACCTCGTTGGATAAATGTACGACTCGTGCTGAAAAAAATCTCTTTTTGCAACTTGTTGCATAAACTACTATTACAATCTTTCTTAAATCGACTTAATTCAACCATTTCATGTTAAATTTTCAATACTTTCACTAAGAATATATTTTTTGAAAATTTCGTAAGTTTCTAAGTAAAATATGTACTCAAAACTGTTCAAAAATACCGTATTTTTTCAATGGTAGTTTTGTATCCTTTTTCACTTTATTAGAGTTTTTTTGAAATACAAAAAAAAAACACAAATTACCTATTTTTTTTTGAAAATACTAAAATTTTCAAGATATGCAATATGGATTTCAAACGAAGCGAAATTTTGTATCCTTTTTGACCTTATAAGAGTTTTTTTTTGGGAAATACTAAAATTTTCTCAAAGTACCATATTTTTTCTAAAATAATCAATTTTTTTAAATGTGCAATATGGGTATCAACCGACGCAAAATTTTGTATGAAGCATACGCAATTTGAATGAGAATGCAAAATTCCGCTTCGTTTGATACCCATAATGCATACTTTGAAAATATTATTATTTTCAAAAAGAAACGGTACTTTGTGATTTTTTTTTTGTATTTTACAAACAAAACTCTAAAAGATTGAAAAAGCATGCGAAATTTTAATTCGTTTGATATCCATATTGCAATTTTTGAAAATTTGTATATTTTCCAAAAAATACGGTACTTTGTGAAAATTTTAGTATTTTCCAAAAAAATCTAATGGAGTAAAAAAGGATATAAAATTTCGCTACATTTGATACCCATATTGCGAATTATAAAAATATGAGAACTTTCGAGAAAAATACGGTATTTTGTGAATATTTTAGTATTTTACAATTTATTTTAATAAAATGAAAGAAATATACCAAATTTTGCTTCGTTTGATCCCCAAATTTGAGTATTTTAAGTAAGAATCAAATAAAATGATTTTGTGCTTCTTTTTTAACACAAATATGTAAAAGAATAGATCGGATAAAATTTAGACTTGAAGCCATTAAATTTGCGAAAAAAAAACATTTAAAAATAAGAAGAAAAAAAAACAAATAAATTTTTATTCTACAAATTCAAAAAAATATGAAAGACGAAATTTTTTTTTGATTATAATTGAATGTTAGTGTGGGCATTAAATAAACATTCAATTCTCTTGAAAAAAAAAAAAATATTTGAAGTGATATTTTTGCTTTTTTTTAATTTTTTGATTCAATATATTTGTCAGATGTCATGAGGTTACAAATTTAAAAATTGGGCTGGTTCAAGACTGTGTTGGAATGGAAACTTAGCATTACTCGAAGAGATCTCATGGAAATCATTTCACAATATTGATTTTCAAACATTTTAAGCGAATGAAAAAAATCTACCTCGCCTTAAGTTGAGTTTTTTGAGAAATTCTGTGATTATAAATATTTTACAAAATATGTAAAGGTTCCTAAAAATATATTCTTTCCTCAAGTTCTACACATTTTTAGATGCGTGATTAAAAGGGCTAGTACAAAATTTCTAAAAAATATATATAATATGTAATTTGAAACTGATTAACAATCAATTGTTGTGTTTTTTACATAAAAAATCCTAACTGTACTAATTTTTATTTTTTCCTTTTTTTTTAATGCTGAGATATGACAATTTTTATAAAAACAGTGTTTGTGTGAAGATTTTCTCTAATTTGTGAATTATTTCAATTTTTATTTTGCGATTTCAAATATTTTTTTTATTGAAAAAAGCTATTTTAAATCAAAATATGTTCAAAACATTGCCATTTCCTACTATATTATTTCTTGAACATTGTTTATTATGATTATTCATCCAAGCTGCCCTCAATTTTTTTATCGGCAATCTTTGGTTTGACTTACAGTGCTGAATATGGTACTATGTTTATAATTCACTGTTCCAATCCATGTTTTTTTTTTAATATTTAATTTTTGCCAAGCGTTTCAAAAATTAGGCAATTTAAAAAAAAAGTACTAAAATTTTCACAATATTCAATATGGCCATCAAACGAAGCGGAATTTTACCTGTATTTTCACTGTTTTGAAGTTTTTTTGAATGAAATACTCAAAAAACTCGAAAACAGTGAATGCAAGAAAAAATTTGAATCGTTTGACACCCATATTGCGAATTATAAAAATTTGAGTATTTTCAAGAAAAAACGGTATTTTGTGAAAATTTTGATATTTAATTCAAAAAACTCTAAAACAAACAAAATGCATGCAACATTTTGAATCGTTTGACACCCATATTGCGAAATATAAAAAAATGAGTATGTTCCAGAAAATACAGTATTTAGTGAAAATGTTAATATTTCATTGAAAAACTCTAAAACACTGTAAATGCATGCAAAATTTCTAATCGTTTGACATCTATAGTGCGAATTATAAAAAAAAATAGTATATTTGAGAAAAAACGGTATTTTATGAAAATTTTAATATGTCATATAAAAAAAACTCTAAAACAGTGAAAATGCAGGTAAAATTTCGCTTCGCTTGATACCCTAACGGAAGTTATGAAAAAAATTAGTACTTTCAAAAGAAGTACGGTATTTTGTATTTTTTTTTTTGAATTTATGCTTTGAAACTTACTACATTATCAAACAATATATTCTAAGCAAATGCATTGAAAATTAACCATTTTATTGATGGATTAAGCTAATAATCTGCGATAAGATTTTCGCCGATAGAACTATCGGAATAACCGGTCAAAATTTTTGGTAATTTTTAATTTCTTGCAACTCAACGCAACACTGGACGTCCATTTAAAAAAAATCAGTTTTTGTCAAAGCCGAAATTAGCAAATTGAGCGACTGTCAGGTTTGGGTAGGCTTCACATGAATCTGGGTAAATTTTATATCTGAATCCTACAATTCTGAATAGGTTTGATTTTGACGATAAGTGGGTGTTTTAAATTTGCGTGCAAGATAATTTCGAGTTTATCGTTGCATTTCTTTGCGAAAATATCTCCCCGTCGATTTGAAGGGAACCACGCTCAAGGTGGAAACGAAATTTGACAGCTGTCAATGTCAGCTCCTCTAGCTTTAAGTTTCCCAATAGAGGAGAAAAGCAACTCGCGAAAAAATTAAAATGAACTTTGAGTGATTTGAGTTCATTTCTGACGTCACGATTTTCTTTTCTATAAAGGAGAAAATCGTGACGCCAGAAATGAACTCAAATCACTCAAAGTTCATATTGTGAGTGACTTTAACAGTATTTGGCCTTGTTTGACAGCTACATTGCCCCAGTTTTCTGTGGGAGAGAAAAGGAGGCGAATACTTCATGAAAATCATACCTGTCAAAATTTCTAACCTCAAAATTTTGTCGCGAGTTGATTTTCTCCTCTATTGATCTAGTAATCCGATCATATTGTTAACTATTTTTTGACAGTTGTGGCGGTGTGGCAATCACTATTCAAAAGGGTGAAACCTTGGATCTACGGATTTGCCAACGGCTAAACTAGACCGTCACTACTGTCAAAAAAGGTAAATATTGTGGTTGGATTACTGCGTGAAAACCATCAGTAAACAAAACTCTAGTTATGTGCTTTGAGAATCACTATCTCTGTCTCTGTCACTCCTCTAGAAACTGGTTTGTTTAGTTTTACAATTTCCTGACTCACGATTGTTTACTTTTTGAAGTCAACGAGTGATGCACTCACACTAATAAAAAATGTGTTGTTGTTATTGTTTACATCGATGTTTGCTCTTATCCCTACACCCAAAACTGGCAGCGCTAGTCCGAGAGAATGATGGTCTCGAGTCGAGAGAATGGTGGTACCATTCACGGACGCAGAGAACACAGCTCGAGATGGGCGATAGAACTATTCTCTCGAGGTTCATTTGCAAAAAAAGTTCATCCGTCAAACAAAAAATCAAAAGTGTCGGCAACGGGAATCGAACCAGAGACCTTTGACAAACCAATCCAATGACTTAGTTGCCTCGGCCACCACAGCTTGGTGACCATGGAGAAGTCAGAAGTCGATGTATGACACTTGTTGGAGATTTATTGATTCAACTAACGAATGAACTCATTTGTTATGATGGTGTGAGTTGGTACCATTATTCTATCGATTTTGGCACTGAGCCCTCAATAAATTTTGAGAGAACGATTATCTCGACTCTGAATTTTGGATGTAAGATACATTTCCTCCAAAGCGCCAAAATGACCAAACATGTGCCAACACGCAACAACCCCAGCTGCGGTGGCTGAGCTGAAGCCGCCTCGCGGAGGCGTTTCCCGCAACTTGGACCCTGCATTTCTTGGAGTTCCAGCGGCGCACGGGAACTTTATCGGTGGTCGCCCCCTCCGTTTCGTGCGAATCGCCCACGCGCCGGCCAACCTGCCGGATTCCGGAGGGGCAAATAAAGCTCCCCAGCTGAGCTTGCAGATTTTCCTCCCTGAAAATTCCGCGTGGCCGAACACAGCTGCGTGTAAATACCGACGACCAGGTCGTAAGTCGTCATAACAAGTGTAACCGAACTTCCGGGGCGATGACGATGACCGCACGGTGCAAATCGGATTTGACGCGACACCTTGACCAACTCGAGCAGGTCGCGAACGTGGAGAGAGTCGTTAGCATGGGTGTTCAAAACGAGTATCCTTGTCAACCTCGGTGCTGATGTCGGAAAAAAAATCTGCTAGACCGCGAGGATTTGGTCACCGTTTAATCCCTGGTGGTGAATTCCGCGGTTTAGACTGGTTCAAAGTTTGACTTTTTGAACTTTTGAATCGTAGAGCTCCAACTTTCGAACCAGTCTATTGCTGGTACAACAGGACGATACCATCGCAAGATCCAATAATGTTTTTTGTTGGTCCACTGCGTGGCAGTGCGCCGATTTCCGCTGCAGCAAAAATTTGATGACGCGACATCAACGAGGACGACGATGGATGGACGTGGTGATACCTCAATGTTTACCCTCCCCCCCTCCATAGACTACCGGAAGTCCTTCATCACCATTCATAACCCTCTCTCCCGCTGGTTCGGATTCTGCGCCAGTCCCAACAACTCTCGCTGCGAATACAAAATTGAGGTTAGGAGGTTAATTGGTGCATTGATAGGATAATCACACTCCACTCCGCTTCGATTCGAGGACCGCCGCCTCGCTCCCTCGGGACGAGGAGTTCACCTGATTTACGGTGCGTATGTGGGTAGCAGCAGCAGCAGCCCAACCCAGTTTGAGGGATTTGGTCGATTACGGGGGCAAATCCTTTCGGAAGCTCGCTCTGCGGAGATAAAGGCGCGATTGAGTCGTACGTACGTACGTACGAGAAGGTGAGCTCGTGCCAAAAGGTAATATAAATGACCGTTTCAATTGGTTTATCGCGTGGTGATTGCCGATGGCGCACGGAGAGAAATTTGCACTCAATTCAAAGACCATCGAGTTATCTCTTCCTCCTTGCCACAAATCTACCAATTGCGCAGGTATGGCGTTAAAGATCATCGATATCGATCGTGTTCAAAAAACTTCCCTCCGTGCTTCACCCAGCAGCGCGCATAAAACAAACACTGCAGGAAGACCTCGACTTGGACATGCAATTGCTCTCCCTTCCTAAGTCCCCGCAATGGTCAACTAATCTACCGACTCCCACACAACACAAGGGACCGTCCTAATGATCTGCAAATTAATATAAACATTGGGGCGCTCTAGCTCTAGCGCGGGCGGCGGCCGTATTAAGGGCACGCACTGTTGGAGGTACAGAAGTGAAAATTTAGAAAAGGCTTCCGTGGTTCGTGTGGGTCTCGTGGCGCAGGGGTAGCGGCTTCGGCTGCCGATCCCGATGATGCTTTGAGACGCGGGTTCGATTCCCGCCTTATCCACTGAGCTTCTATCGGATGGTGAAGTAAAACGTCGGTCCCGGTTTCTCCTGTCTCGTCAGAGGCGCTGGAGCAGAAATCCCACGTTAGAGGAAGGCCATGCCCCGGGGGGCGTAGTGCCAATAGTTTCGTTTCCGTGGTTGAGAGCGAGATATGCAAATAAGGAAAGTGCTTTTCGTTGAATGGAAGGGGGAAATCTTGCGAGGGTGAAGTCTTCAAGAAAATATTTGAAAACCTTGCGAAACCGGAAAAGGTGCTCAAGACTTTGCAACGTTTTTCGAAGTTACATGTAACTAAGGGAAATTTATTTAGTTTTTCAATAGCAGGTTGGCGTTAACTTAATGACGCTCAAGAACTATATTTCTTTAAATTGTCGGATGCACTGAATAATGTCAATTCCTGAAATCGTGAATTATGCTCATGAATATATGAATATATTCACGTTCATAGTGAGCAATTCTCTACGAAATCGGCAGATTTCCACCATTTTTATTTTTTGTATTTTTTGATTTGACTCAAACTTTGTGAGGGCCTTCCCTATGACCAAATAAACTATATTGTGTGATTGGTTCATCCATACAAGTCTCCATACAATTTGTCCATACAAAAATGGTATGTAAATATTCAAACAGCTGTAACTTTTGAATGGATTTTCTGATCAATTTGGTGTCTTCGGCAAAGTTGTAGGTATTGTTGAGGACTTTTGAGAAAAATAATAGGTACACGGAAAAAAAATTGAAGATTTTTTTATCAACTTTTTCTTCACTAAAACTCAATTTACCAAAATACGTATTTTTTGATTTTCGAGATTTTTCGATATATTTTAGAGGACAAAAATTCGCAACTTTTAAGCCATAGAGAAACATGGTCAAAAATCTGCCGCCGAGTTATGAATTTTTGAAAAAACAGTGATTTTTTGAAAAAATCGAAGTTTCATGCAAAAACAAGTTTGACATTATTTTTTAATGCAAAATTGGATTTGCAATCGAAAAGTACTTTACAGATTTTTTGATAAAGGGCTCTGTTTTCAAGATATAGCCACCGAAAGTTTGATTCTAGCGAAATATTTTCTGTTTTTCAATTTAAAAAAATAGTAACCATGAGTGACCATTTCTAAAAATTATTTTTTTGAAAAGTTCAGAAAATTTGCTATAAAATTGTCTAAGAGTTTTTAAAGATTGTAGGTACCTCGGATTGCTGAGATAGAACCGATTTAAGAAAAAGAAACACGAAAATTGAAGATTTCTTAACACTCAAACGCTCGGGTAGTCATTTGACCCCTATTTTTTTTCTTAAAAATCTCATAACTTTTGATAGAATTGACCAATTTGGATGCTTCCGGGTGCAAAAGATCCAGATTTGTCTATATTTTCAACTGTCAGACGGAGGACAAATGCGGTCCATTTTACCGGAGATATTCCGGATTCTGTTGGGGTACCTCGGCCCTCCTAAATGGATATTTGGCCAATATAATAAAAACTTTTCAACAGAATAAAATCGGAAATGATGCAAAACTTCAAGGAATCATTCTAAAACATCATCCTGCATAGATACATGACATGCTGAAGACCTTCGGGCACCGGAACAGGTTCTATCCGGAAACGGTTCACTGAGCTGATGTCAATTGTTGCCCAACTGGAACCGGCTCCGCTGCCCCGTAGGACTTAACCATGTCAATTATTTTTGCAGGATGATGTATTAGGATGATGTCTTGTAGTTTTGCATCATTTCCGAAATTTTTCTGTTGAAAAGTTTTATTATATTGGCCAAATACTATATAGGAGGGCCGAGGTACCCCAACAGAATCCGGAATATCTCCGGTAAAAATGGACCACATTTGTCCCCCATCTGGCAGTTCAAAATATAGACAAATCTGGATCTTTTGCAACCGAAAGCATCCAAATTGGTCAATTCTATCAAAAGTTATGGGATTTCTTAGAAAAAATAGGGGTCAAATGATTACCCGAGCGTTTGAGTGTTAATCTCACCAAAACAACCAACCATTTTCTAATGACCATATCTTAGCAATTAATGGTCCGATTTTCAATGTTAATACATGAAAAATTCGTGAAATTTTCCGATCTTTTAGAAAAAAAATATGTTTTTTTTTAATCAAGACTAGCATTTTAAATGGGCGTAATATTCAATGTCTGGCCCTTTTAAAATGTTAGTCTTGATTTAAACATTTTCAAAATATTTTTTTCGAAAAGATCGGAAAATTTCACGAATGTTTCATGCATTATTATTGATAATCGGACCATTAGTTGCTGAGATATCGTCATTAGAAAATGGTGGGTTATTTTGGTGAGATTTAGAAAACTTCAATTTTCGTGTTTCTTTTTCTTAAAGCGGCTCTATCTCAGCAATCCGAGGTACAATCTTTAAAAACTCTTAGATAATTTTATAGCAAATTTTCTGAACTTTTCAAAAAAATATTTTTAGAGATGGTCACTCATGGTCACTATTTTTAAAAATTGAAAAACTGCAAATATTTCGCTAAAATCAAACTTTCGGTGGCTACATCTTGAAAACGGAGCCCTTTATCAAAAAATCTGTAAAGTACTTTTCGATTGCACATTCAATTTTGCATCAAAAAATAATGTCAAACTTGTTTTTGCAAGAAATTTCGATTTTTTCAAAAAATCACTGTTTTTTTCACATTGGCGGCACATTTTATGACCATGTTTCTCTATGGCTCAAAAGTTGCGGATTTTTGTCCCCTAAAAAATATCAAAAAATCTCGAAAATAAAAAAAAATACCTATTTTGGGAAATTGAGTTTTAGTGAAAAAAAAAATTGATAAAAAAATCTGCAAAAAAATTTTCCCGTGTACCTATTTTTTCTCAAAAGTCCTCAACAATACCTACAACTTTGCCGAAGGCACCAAATTGATCAGAAAATTCACTCAAAAGTTGCAGCTGTTTGAATATTTACATACCATTTTTATGGACAGCAGCCAAAATTGTATGGAGACTTGTGGTGAACCAATGACGCAAAATAGCTTATTTGGTCATAGGGAAGGCCCCTACAGAGTTTGAGTCAAATCAAAAAATACAAAAAATAAAAATGGTTGAAATCGGCCGATTTCGTAGAGAGTTGCTCCCATACAAGTCTTCATACAACTGTCCATACAAAAATGCTAAGTAAATATTCAGAAATCAGTTACGAAGGAATTTTCTGATCAATATGGTGTCAACTTAAAGTACAAGAGTTATTTTTTAAACAAATATCACTATTTAAAAACAATAATAACTCTCGGCAAATTTTTGATCCATACTTCTGAATGGCTCAAAAATTGATTTTGCCACTTTAATAAAAAAAAAATGGATGTACGGATTTTGGGAAATTTATTTTTTTTGTATAAAAGTTATTTCAAAAATTACCATTTTTTCCCGTGTACATATTTTTTCTGAATAGTACTCATCAATACCTTCAACTTGGTCAAAGACACCAAATCATTAAAAAAAATCCTTGGAAAGTTTAAAAAAATGATCCGAAAAATCAGTGGCCAAACAATTCTTTTATTTTTTTTTTTTTGTATGATTTTTGTCAAACTCACATAAAAGATGTAAATTTATATATTTTAAACGGCAATATTACACAGTTTTCGGCCATAAAATCTGTCAACATTCTATGTGGGTAATTCTCTACCAACTCACACGAAATCGGGAAAAGTTGCCCCGACCCCTCTTCGATTTGCGTGAAACTTTGTCCTAAGGGGTAACTTTTGTCCCTGATCACGAAACCGAGGTCCGTTTTTTGATATCTCGTGACGGAGGGCGGTACGACCCTTCCATTTTGAACATGCGAAAAAGAGGTGTTTTCAACAATTTGCAGCCTGAAACGGTGATGAGATAGAAATTTGGTGTCAAAGGACTTTTATGTAAAATTAGACGCCCGATTTGATGGCGTACTCAGAATTCCGAAAAAACGTATTTTCATCGAAAAAACACTAAAAAGTTTTAAAATTCTCCCATTTTCCGTTACTCGACTGTAAAAATTTTGGAACATGTCATTTTATGGGAAATTTAATGTACTTTTCGAATCTACATTGTCCCAGAAGGGTCATTTTTCATTTAGAACAAAATTTTTCATTTTAAAATTTCGTGTTTTTCTAACTTTGCAGGGTTATTTTTAGAGTGTAACAATGTTCTACAAAGTTGTAGAGCAGACAATTACAAAATTTTGATGTATAGACATAAGGGGTTTGCTTATAAACATCACGAGTTATCGCGATTTTACGAAAAAAAGTTTTGAAAAAGTTAATTTTTGCGTTTCTCTTTGTTTCGTCGTCCGTGTCTGTCGCGGGTGACCATGAATGGCCATGATCGATGACGACCAACTTTTTCAAAACTTTTTTTCGTAAAATCGCGATAACTCGTGATGGTTATAAGCAAACCCCTTATGTCTATATATCAAAATTTTGCAATTGTCTGCTCTACAACTTTGTGGAACATTGTTACACTCTAAAAAAACCCTGCAAAGTTAGAAAAACACGAAATTTTAAAATGAAAAATTTTGTTCTAAATGAAAAATGACCCTTCTGGGACAATGTAGATTCGAAAAGTACATTAAATTTCCCATAAAATGACATGTTCCAAAATTTTTACAGTCGAGTAACGGAAAATGGGAGAATTTTAAAACTTTTTAGTGTTTTTTCGATGAAAAATACGTTTTTTCGAATTCTGAGTACGCCATCAAATCGGGCGTCTAATTTACACAAAAGTCCCTTTGACACCAAATTTCTATCTCATCACCGTTTCAGGCTGCAAATTATTGAAAAACACCTCTTTCACATGTTCAAAATGGAAGGGGTCGTACCGCCCTCCGTCACGAGATATCAAAAACGGACCTCGGATTCGTGATCAGGGACAAAAGTTACCCCAGGTTTCACGCAAATCGAAGAGGGTCGGGGCAACTGCTGTGTGAGTTGGCGGAGAATTACCCATGTAATATAACTATTTTTTCTGTTTACTTTTCAAATAAACATTTAAATTGAAAAAAAATATGAAGAATTTAAAGGCAGTTTATATAATCCCTAGTTATAGTGTAATTTTACCTGAAATAATGTGTAAAAAAAATAAAAAAAAAAATTGATGGAAATCTCACCTGTTCCTGATGTAAAATTACATGAAAGTAAATGTGCAATTCTTTATCAGGACCTGGAACAATTTTCCGCCAGTTTCTGTTAAATTTCACTTTTATAGGCATTATTTTGATTAAAAACACATACAAAAAAGTGAGGGAGAATTTTATCACCAATTTTTCAACCTTGCACAACTACACTTTTACGACTTTGCGTATGTTTGAAGCATTGATTTGCTGTGATATTTGTCGATATTTCTAATTTTAGCACTAACAAATGATAGGAGGACAACTACAATCGTGTTAAATCAATGTTAAAATATCACCCTAAAATATGAAAAATGAACATTGGTTCGATTTTCATGCAAATTTATGTACTTGTTTCAAATACAGTGCACAGTGGTCCAGATTGCAAAATTAAGTGGAAAACGGATTTTCCGAAAAATGGTGAAGTTTTGGAGCTTTGGGGTCTTCAGAAGAGTTGTTGCAAATGGAAAGGTTTAGTTCAAAATTAGGCTGGTTCACGATTAGGGTGATTTTGAAAATCTAACTTTTAAGGAATATTTTTGGGATTTTTTTGTTTTCTGAAACGTTTTGGGCTTGCCAATCAAGGCAACTTTGTCGAAGACACCAACATTTTATCTCGCAATCTACGCCTTCTACGACCAAATTTATAGACAGCATCTGAGCAAACCTTCAAAAATCAGTTTTTTGAACGTGGCAATTCAGGGTTAAGTTTTAGAGACAAGTGATGTTGGGAGCACTTTTAAAGCAACATTTTTATTTTTTGACAGGTCAATTTGGACTTAAGGATCAAAAGTTACTGCCATTTTAAGGTAAAAAAGATGCAAATTTAAAACTTGAATAGCTCAAAAAGGCACAAGCCAAAATTTTAACATCAGGTTGCATTTGAAATAGGAAAACCAGCAATACAAACGCTGAAAAAATCTCAGGGGTGTTTTTTTTAACTCGACATATCTTCATTTAAAAAGTCTAATTTTCAAGGGAAAACCCTATAGGACCACCCTAACAAAATTTGAAAATCCCAAAAATATTCCTTAAAAGTTAGATTTTCAAAGTCACCCTAATCGTGAACCACCCTAATTTAGAACCAAACCAAAAGTTGCTTATTTCCATTTGCAATAACTCTTCTGAAGACACCAAAGCTCCAAAACTTCACCATTTTTCGGAAAATCCGTTTTCCAATTATTTTTGCGATCTGGCCTACTGTGCAGTGATTATCAACGCAGAAAAAGGCATTGAAGTGTGTTCAGTTCATTAAACTGCTGTTTTTATTAAAATTTACAATCGAATGAAACATTTCGACAAAAGTCCTAAATTTTCTTTCATTTTTTAAATCAATTTCGCATCCCTTTCAAGGATCAGCAATGATCAGTTATAAGGTTTGCCGATTTTGCTCATAATTGGCACAGAAATTAAACTTTTGCTTCCAAAAAAGCATCACACTAGCTTTTTTCAACATTTATTTATTTGCTTTTTTATCTTAAAAGTATTATCATTTGAAATGAAATATTTTTTTTTTAATTTTCTTTAATTTTATTGTATTTTTTTATTTTTCTTCTTGATCTAAACCAAACAGATTCAAAGAACATATTTTATTTTCCTCGAAACGCTTATTTGATTTTACACTTACGTAGGTTGTTTTTCGCTTCAGAAGTCAGAGAAAAACTTCTCAATTGAGTCCTAATACAGACAGAAATATCAGTCTTATTGAAATAATGTTAAAAATTATAGAATATCAACTGAAGATAACAGTTTTCCATGTTATTATTCTCAAATAACATAAACTTTTCCAAAGCCTCATGATTTCTCTCTAAACAGCACACACCAGGCTTCTCCAAGTACGCCACCTTAACCACTACTCTGCATCCCCCGACCTACCCCACCCCCTCACGGGGGGTGGTCCATGTTACGATGCGCCCCGTGTAACAATGCCCCTGCGGCCCTTCGGGGCCAACATTCACAACATTCACACAATCAACGACAAGATCAAGGAAGCAAAATCATGTAAATGAACAACATTTACGCGATGTATTTTAATTAATATTTCTTCTATCCTCGATCCCCTCCCCTACTCCACCCTCCTTTCGAGCTGTTCAAACAACCAATCGATTGCCAGAAGGTGTTCCCCCTCCTCCTCAAACCAAGATGGCCGACCACACTCATTTCCATTACACTTGCGCCTTAATTCGCATCTCGCGAGAAAAATAAATTATTTAAATTAAACACACCTCGCGTACTGCACACCAACCCCTTCAAAGAGTAGGAGGAGATGAAAGGGGGGGGGGGGGCTCTGGGGCACGTGCGATGGATGGGCCGCACACATTGGTCAGCTAGAAGGAGGGGAACGGGAAAATCGAGCAGCAAATTTTCAAACATGAAGCTGAAAGAAGTGAAAAGAGCAGTTCTACAACGTTCGCGACATTTATCGCACTGATCGAACAAATCACCATAAAAAAAAGTGCGCGCGCGAGAGAAGTTGGCGAAAGAGAGAAAGAGTGGGGAGGGGAAAACACTGTGTGTGGAAGTGGGGATAGTGGGTGAACGTGAGGTTGAAATGGACAAAAATATCAATTGCTTTCTTAAAAATGTTAAGTTTTGGCATCAGGGGTGACATTTGATCTGAGGGGTGAGATTGAGTCATACAAAAATGCTGAAATTTGTATGATCCAATCTCACCCCTCAGACCTAACGTCACCCTGATGATGGTTTCTCAGAATGCAAAAGATTGGCGATTTGAAGTCATATCACGGTATAGCGGAAGCAAAATGTTATAAATCGAGATGACCCATGGGAGATTTATACGTAGAAATTGTGCTTCACCATCCTGATTCTATCGGCGAAAATTGCGTTAAAAAAATTGTTTTTTTTTTCATATAAGGTACCATAAGAAGGAGGAGCCTGGTGGTATTTTTTTAAATAATTTGTTATTATGCCTTGTAATATGTCGTGTTTCAAATTGCTTTGCATTTCTTTTTTATTTTCAGCACAAACTTTTGAAAGAAGTATTTTTTACTAAAACAAAAATTGTTTAGTACCGGCGTCTCCATTTGCATGAAAATGTTAAAAAAAAAACAATTTTCTGTAAAAGGCCGTTTTTACCGATATAATATTTTGAATCGTACATATTCTTAATCAGGAAGGTGAAACAAAACTTTCTACGCATAAATCTCTCATAGGTCCTTTATGACTGATACGCTTGATTTTAAAATTATGAAAATTCTTCACTGAGACTGGAATCGGTTTTTTTTTTCGAAAACCAATTTGAAAGGCTCATCAATGGAAAAAAGGTGTAAAGGGTTATGTTACAGACATGACCAGCATGACAAAGAAAGTTTTTGGATGATAAACAAGTTTATTTATGAATAAATTTATGAAAAAATAACTGAATTGTTGTCAACTCTGCCGAAATGTCAATTTGCATGGTCAGTTTCTACCCATAACTTGTATAGTTCGATATGTTCCCACTTTTTTTTGCAGAAGATTCGTTTTTTAAAAGTAAGTTTTACATCTTCCCTTTCAAAATTATCCAACAAATGTGAAAAATAGGTATTTCCAAAAAAGAACTGGCTATTAAATAATGTTGTCCATTTGTTTTAAGGTATTGAGAATACATTTTAGAATTTTTTTATCGAATATAAATATTTAAAAAAATGGTACCAAAAAATCGGAAAAATAAAACATAATAAATCGGAAATTTCATGGAAATTTCCAAACTTATTCCTCGTTTCGTTTTTAAATTGGACCAAAAAAGCCAACTTTTACACCTAAATTTACAAGCTCGAGAAAAAGGGGAAATTTGTATGGAAATTCCGTATTTTTCTTTAGTTGAGAGCTTAGGTGTTAAAGCTTAAGCATGACAGATGTTTCTAATTCGGTCAAGTTATAATTTTTTGAAAAAAATGCTAAGTTTTTTTGTGATAAGCTTCGAAAACACACTCGAATTTATTTCAAGAAATCATATTTAGATGTATAATTAAATTAACATGGATTATTTGGCATATTGCCTTCTAACAAGCAAAAACCTTTGTCAAATATTATCGTCCCTTTGTGAATATATATCTACAATTTTTTAAAATCACGACATTCAAAAAGAAGAAAAAATAAGTGCTTTCAAAAAATCCAATGCTTTTTAAAAATTCAAAATTGGTTAAAATATGGACTTTTGGCAATTTTTTAGATCGAAGCCTGTCTAGAGGCGTGGTTGGATTCTGAAGGGTTAAAACAGGGTGGCCACTCAAGTCGGGAAAAAGTCGGGAATTCGCCAAAATCCGCAAAAAATGGGATAAAGTCGGGATTTTACAATTTTTTGTCAAAAAGTCGGGAATAGTCGGGAATCCCAGGCATACTTCACATATTTTTTTAGCAACTTACTTTAAATTTTAGGTCCCTTCACTTTTTTACCTATTAAAGGCTATTTAAGACATTACATAAAAATTGCATACAAATAATTAAATTGGGTGATTAAGATGGCTAGCATTTGACACAGATTTTCTTTAAAAAAAAAATTATCAGCCAAAAGATTTTTATTTATTTTTTTTTTGACTTAGTTTATCATAAAAACAAAATCTAACTTTAAACAACAACAAAGTTAATGAAAAACGTTTATGAAAATAAAGCTTAATTTCAACGATTACGGTTGTGTTTCATCTTGTAACATTGCTTGAATATTAAGAAGCAATTCCAATTTGAGTTGAGCAGTAGTTGACTGTGTTAAATATTTTTCAATTGCAAATTTTAAACTGAATTTATATAGGCCATTTTAAATAATTTGTCCATTTGTTTAATTTCCTCAACCTTTTTTGTGAGTATGGGTCAATAACTAATAGTAAATAACTTTAAATAAAACTATTCAGCTATCGGAAAGCTTAAAAAACGAATAAAATCCATACATTTTTGTTTGTAATTAAAAATAATAAATACTTTTAGAAAACATGCAAAGTATTGAAAAATTATTAAATTCTTGACATGTTGGTTTAATTTATTACAAATATGTTTGAAGGATTTGTCTCTTCAACCAACGCTTAACGCTTAAATCAAAATATTAAAATTTACAAAATAGAAAGATATTTTCAAGTACTTTAAAAGTATAATAACTGTAAAGCGCTCTCCGATAAAAAATAAATGAATTATAAAACATTAAAAATTTAGCCATCTTTAATTTACTGCCATTTTTTTTTTTTCATTTCCAGCTAAAACCAAGTATCAACATTTTTATGTTTGGCAATTTTAAAAATAATCGTTAAAATATTATTGTCAAGCTTTTGGTTTTTTCCATACCCTGGTTCTTTGTATTCTCTATGTTTCATTTTTGAAGTATTTTTTAGGAATTTTCTTTTCTTATTTTTACTAGATTATTCAATATTTTTTTTCAAATTTATGTCGAAATTTTGTTCGATGGTTGAATTGACATTTTTTAAAAAGAGGTCTAGTTTTTAAAGCATCTTTTAGATAAGAAATCGCTATTGATCAGTAGTGCGGTGCCTGTGGGGACGCGCAGTCCTGCTTTTTCGTGTTATTTTCGTCTCTTTTGTGTCACTATTTGTGTACATGGGGTGATTGGATTTCTTCTTCTTCTTTTTTTTCATTTTTTTAGTTCGCACGTTCGTTGGCCGATGAATTTTATTTTTGTTCTCTTAGTTTTCGATAGAAACGATCCGATTTTTGTTTTTTGAGATAAGCAAGTCGTATTGCTGGATTAAGTCCTTTCCATATCATCGAGGATCGGAAGGCACGTCGACGAATATGTTTTAAGGCTTATGATATAAAATAATTTTAATGAATGAAGCCCTTCCTACATCACCGTTGATCGGAAGGCACGCCGACGGAGAATTTCTGGAGAATCGCGGTCGAATTAATACTATATTTAAATCCCTAGATAGGTATCTTTCCGCAGCTGGCTGCCTAAGATTTTTAAAATTTCAACCGATAAACAAATTGCTCATGGTCGCATCACCTACCACAGTGAATCCTGACCTCATACCCATCTTACTAACCCCTCAAAACTCATGTGATATTTTGTCGGAGACGCAGCTGATTTAGCGGTCCCATCACTCAAGTATCGGCTAACATTCCCATCCACTTCCCCATGTCTTACCTCTGGTCGTGGCCGGCGTCCGTATTGATCAGCACGATAGGGACCTTTGAAAATTGCGAAGGGGTGATGATTGGTTCCTACTTTTCATCTGTGGTCCACGGAGCAATGTTTGGGGATCTTGGTCAATAACGAAGTAGCAGCTACGGGTAGACACCAATGCTATGCTATGCATCTTTTAGATAAGAAATCGCTATTATTTGAGGTTTTGGATAATTCAGGAAGAAGTTGGAAATTTGAAAATGGGATTTAAGTGATCACCCTGGTTAAAGTTTGTTGATCCCTCTCCCCTTAAATTTTTCTCAAATGATTAGGGAGCAAGACACATAATTTTTCCATAAATCGACATTTTCTATTAACAAGCGTCGTTTGTAAACTGTTCCGAATATATCTAAGAATGCCTGTTTTTATTTATTATTATAACGGAATAAAGATGAACGAATAAAAACAAAATCTGCCAAAGATCGGAAAAACTTCAAAATTGATAGGAATAAATATTTTTCAGGCCTCCAAGAAATTTCCAGAAACTTCAAAGAAACTTTCCCATTTCCTGGGAACCCCAAAACCCGGAAAAAAATGACTGAAAATAATTTTTTTTTTTTTTCATAATTTTCAGTTAATAACTACCACAAAATATTTTTATTTCTTTTTTTTTTGATCTGTTGTTCCAACATTTAAAATTTGCTAAACGTCCAATAGTGACCTATTTGAAATAAAATAAAAAAAAACTTACACCAAATTTACTATTTTTCAAGAGTGTGTTGTGTGAAAGACTCCTTTTTTCGACCCCTCAAAATTCGGAAATTTAAAATCAGCGATTTCCTTCTTTTTTCCTTTTTATTTATTTTGCCCACCTTTTCTCCCACTGTCCCCTAATGATGATGATGACTACTTGACCACACACCGTGTGTGCGCTTGCTGGCCCTTGGTTCCTGGTTTGCTATCGACACAGCATCGCGAGCGCGCCATCATCGACGGACGGACGGAGAGCAAACCGTGGTGGTGCAACACTCTTGCAATAGTGCAGCCTCCTTCTAAAAACTTTGTTTTTTTTTGTTGCGTCTGCCCCGAACTGGCCTCTTCTTGGTCCTCCACTCGCGCGGTTGATTGTGGTGTGATAGTGGATTTCAGAGATGAAAAAGTCGATTGCATTTTATTTGTTTCAAAAATAATTCTGCTTAAAAAACGTGAAATTTGACTTATTGTCGACGTTCACATGCATGTTTGGATTTGCTTTCGCGTCTTCTTTGCGCGAACGTTCGTTCGTTCGTTTTCGTTTCTGCTTTGTGTCGCTGTTCGTACGCAAGGGGAAAAACCACATTCAGTTCGGCTTTTCGCGTCTGCTTTGTGTCGTCGTTCGCACTGGGCAGAATCGGTCGCGTTCGCGCTCCATTTTTGTTTTGTTTCGTTTTTTTTTTTTTTTTTTCAAATAAATTTTCCACCACTGCCAAATCCTAGCGGCTCAAACGGAGAGCTGCTGCGGGGAGGTGGGGAGGGAAAAAGCATCCCGCTGCAAAAAAGCGCAAACACTGCCGGGGCGGCTAATCCGATCGAGATCGATATGCCACGATTGGAACGTGCGAGCACGAGTGAGAAGTGTGTGGGACGCGACCAGCAGCACATCCCCTTCACCGGAGTCGTCTACTGGATTCCGAAGGCTTGCGTGTGCCTCGCGGGTTTCGCGGGCTTTCGGGTCGAGTCGGGGGAACTAATTTATATGCATTATAATGTGAAAATCTACATTTTTAATTCGATAATGAATTGAAGCACAACACGGGTTTGATTTTTGCGGTGGCTGCGCGGTGGCGGCGGCACCAGTTTTCGTGAACAATATTGGAATTCAATTATAGAAAGTGGAATGTGTGAATTGGAAATGGAGGAGGGGTAATTGGAGGGAGGTGAGGAAATTTGTACCTGATGTTTGCTGTCAACTGTAACAAAATCAGGAAGGAACTAGTTGTTTTTTGTAAAACTCGAAATCGTTTTTATCGTAACTCTGAAACAATTTTGTTAAATTTAATGATTTTCAATACCAAGCATTAGGATCGGAAACTGGATCGAATGGAACAAATCTGGACAAAATTCGTTCAGCCAAGGTCGATAAAATCAAATTCCATATTCTGGCTCAATTTCAGAAATTCCTGAAAAATGTTTTCCAACATTATTTCGCCGTTTCTTCACTCGCATACCTAACCGTCACCTTTCATTTGGCTTAATCCGTGTCTTACCGGGAAAAAGCGTGATGAGCCCCCCCGTTCAGCTCACCAAATCCCAAGAGCCCAGCGAGTACATCTGGTGCGGCCCCTTCTCCGTTGCGCGCGCCCATTGGCCGAGGGGTTTCATGTTCATGCCATTAGCCCGAAGCCCGGCTTGAGCATGCGTTAATTAAGGAAATTAGTAACCCACGCCTGATTTATGAATTAACACGATTACGTGGCGCGCGGACCCTTATCGCTTCGGGTTCTTCGGCATTCTTCGCTTTTCCCCCTTTTTTCGAAAGTGACCGCCAACTGTCAGTGGGGGTGGCGTTGGGCTGAGCTGTCAAAAAAAAACGCGCTGATTGCGTCAAGCGACATTTTGTGAACATGACAGTTTGGAGCAATTGTTACCAAGATGGCGTCCAACGTCACCTCCGGTGACAGTGACCGCAAGCCAGCTTTAAATCATTTCCCGCTCCCGATTGCTGCACCAAGAGGACGAAGAAGTACCCGAGTCGGGTATTGCACACGAGAACAAGTCCGGGAGCAAAGCCCGGTGCACGGTGCCGAGTGCAGTTTACCTGACAGCGAACATGCAGTCCGGTGACACATGTGTGGTGCCGGAGCATGGTCGCGACGCGACAACAACAACAACATAACCTCACTTGCGAGTGGTTGCGGCTGTGCCATCTTGCTGCATGACAGTTTGTTTGTTGTTGTTTACGTTACGCACAATCAAATTTTATCGAATTTGGGTTCAATCTGCGAATTTTTGACAGCTGCACAGAACGCATTTGTTATTGTTTACATTATCGAAACGTCAAACCGCTACGCGCGACAAGATCGCACAACGCTGTCAAATTCCTCTTGCTTCTTCGGCGGAGCCTATCCAAGGAGCCCGTTATTGTTTCGTTAGCGGGCTTAATTCCAGTGACAAGTTGTTGTTGTTGCGGCGAGGAAAAAATGGCGGGGTTTTATTGGCTGATTGCGCGCGCGCGCGCGCTTTGCCATTATTCTGTCATAGCGAAAAATGACAGCTCGCGAGAGATGTCGATGTTGCTGGTTGTCGGAGCGATGTCGTGTGGGCTTCTGCGAACAGGTCGTGGAAGGTTGGGTTCTTTCGGTGTTGGAAGCAATAGATTTGATCGAGCTTTAATTAACTGATTTTGAGGTTAGGTTATACTCCATGGTTTCTCTGGAAAAAAGTGTCATTAATAACAATTTGATAATAATAAGTTGCATTCTTTCTCACACAACCTTACATCCTCCTAACCCCTTAACGAGTAACGTACCACATTCCCGTACCCAGATAAATAAAATAATTAATGAAGCTAAAAAATGCACTTAATTTATATTAACTCTCACCGATTCGGATCCATTTCCCGGCCTAAGCCACCTCCAATCCAATTCCCATGCAATTCTCACTTGGACCGTTTGAGACCCCTTCGGGGGGTCCAGTTTCTCCGGTTGACCACTCTGGCGGCGTCCCAACCAAGACTAGCGAGATGGTGCACGGCCGATTAAATTAGAGAACCATTATTCATCCTGCGGAACCTGTGGAACTCCTGCAACGTGAGTTTGGCGCATAGATCACAGCGCGCGCGCACACTCGTTGGACCCCATGTTTCGTTCGGAAAAATGCGCTACCGGCGACAATTAAAGTGTGAGCTTATTTATTTCACGCGGAACGCGGAACTGCCACAGACTCCAAAGCTCCTAAGTGAATTTGAACTTGCGGCCGCCGCGCCGTTTATTCAAAGAAGGCGAGCAATACCGGACGCGGGTCGTAAAGGCAAACCTTAGGGAAACCGGAGAGGTCCGGGAAACTATCACGCGCGAAAGTGTGCCTTTTATGACATCTTGCGAGGTTTGCGAGTGATTTCTAGTGTGTCCACCCCCTTCTTGCAGAAAGGTTTGAGTGATGGGTCATAAACGTCAGAAAAGTGTCTCAAACGGGGTTTGGTGTTGGGCAATTTTTCAAACGCAGCAAATCATATTCGAAGAGGTGCCTATTGGCCAGCTTTTGCCTTGAAAACTAAAAAAAAATCATTTAATACTCTAAGATGCAAGCACGCCTTTAGACGGCCTTCAATCTTAAAGTTCTCCAACAAATTATTAATCTTCAAAAAGCTAAAATCTGTTTTATTATCTTAAGTTTGTAGATTTTATTTCATACACCCAAAGTTAAAGAACGAGGGGATAGTCCTCCCGAAAAGAAACGTGAGGAAAGTACTATTGTGCGAGAGTATAGACCTCTCGCGTGTTCATTCGTTCATTGAAACAGTTCATCCTATTGAGTGGCTTATATGGACAAATGATCGCCACTTTGTCACCGAACCGCGGTGGCCCATACGGCAAAGGCACGGGTCAATACGCCGAAGGTCTTGGGTTCGAGTCTCGGCACCGGTACTTTTTTTTTTGATAGATGAACTTTTGTGGGAAATGAACCCATGAGTAAAGTACCCCTGTTAATTTCGGGATTTATCCTCTCCGTCTGAACACAGAACCATTTTACTACCGGACCGGGCTCTTTATCCTCTCGTATGCCGATTCCCAGTTCTGGGTGTAGGCCAATAACATTTTATGTTATTTATAACAAGATTTGTTATTCGTCGTCATGATTTTTTTGTTATTGGATTGTTATTCTAATAACAGACTAATGACATTCTGATTTATTCTTCGAATAAATCTTTGTTATTCTTTTTTGTTATTTTAACAACTAATCCGATCATCCCAATAACAGTTGAAAGTATTCTTCCATAACAAAAAATGTTATTCCAAAGTTGTGTTGGCTTCCAACCAATATCAGACCAATAACAAATTTTGTTATGAGCATGAGCATGAGCATGAGCATGGTTGACTGCCAATGAGCTGCTACTCCGTTATTGACAGATCAGCTGAAGTTAAACAATGAATCAAAAATGATCAGTGGGAGCCAACCATCCGTTCACTGTTTAACCCCTGAAGACCCCGACTTTATTAGTCAATACCGGCGCCCTCCCAAGAAGCCTGCAGTTCAACAAAAGGAGGAATGTTAGTCCGATAGTTGAAGTTGCAGACTCATCAAGCACATAGTTTTTCGCTATATACTTGTTGATACCGCTTGAGACCGTTGAATCCACAGCATCTCCTTCAAGCATCACGTGATTATTTTTTTGGGTTAGTAGGATAAGGTATTGGCTTTTCGATGCCTCCCGAGCTACGATGCTATGGGGAGGACTTTCATAACAAACCCGTCGGCGAGCCTTCCGAGCAACGATGCTATGGGAAGGTCTTTCTAATTAGCACACCAAAACACTCGCGCACAGGTATTTAAATACTGAATAAATGTAATTTTTCATCACGATTACCCAGACGACATTGATGATATAGGAAGGACTTTTTTACAGTCATTTACAGTAATACTTAAACTTATTTTAATGCAACAATTCACACGACGTCGTGCCTCCCGATCAACGATGATGTAGGAAGGACTTGAGCAAACCAATCAGGATGAAACACGAAATAAAATTCTTTTCTTTTCACACACAATGCCACATAATTGACCGCGCGTCACCACCCAACAAATTGAACTGATTTTTTCTGCTTGTGGGCAAGCCAACCAGGATGAAACACGAAATAAAATTCTCTTCTTTTCACACACGCGTCACCACCCAACAAATTGAACTCACCAATAACAAATTTTGTTATGATAACATAAACTGTTATTAAACCCTTATTCAAAAATAGATTTTTCAAGAAAATTCCAAATTGAAGCTTCATTGAGGTAAATTTACATCATACAAGAGGTAATATTCAACCTTCCGCAATTACATCTTCCAAATTTACACAATTTTATACTACTTTTATCTTTTTAAATTTACACTTAACCACATTTACAGATATTTTGATTGCGTTTTCTATTTATTTTTAAATATTTTGCTACTCTTTTCATTGATTTTTGACGAATCTGAACGAACCAAAGAGCCTTACATCTGAAACAGATTTTTCTCTAATTTCTTGAAATATTTTACAAAAGATATGCAAAAATGCGAAGCATGATTTTGAGATATGATGTTTTGAACTTAAAATCCAGCAATATCTAGGCTTAGTTAAATTTCACGATTTCGCGGACAGCGTGAAATCCGTGAAATTTTGCTTTTTCCGTGAAATCCCGTGAAATTTTATGTTTGTGTGAAACTGTAACGATTTTTCTCAAAATGACGTATCAAACTTGAATAGGAATAAACATAATCTTATGAGTTACTGTAGAATTAAGTGAGTGAATACCCCTGTTTAATTACTAACATAGGGTTAGTGATTTTTGTCGATTTCTTGGACGGCGTGAAAATCATGAAATTTATCAATTTTCTCAAATCATGTTGTTTTTTTTCAAAATAACAGCAAAATAAATATTTAATCCATACAGACTATTACAAAAAAATATTAGTTTTCAATTGAAAAGCTTGATATGAACCATTTGAAGAATTGTTCAGATTTTTCAGTTTTTTTAAGAAACTAACTAAGTTTAGTAAAATTTTCATTCGCTGTAATGACAATTTTAATGCTATTTTATTTGAAAGATATAGTTTCAATAGTTTGTTTTATTCAGAATAAAATTAAGTTTTGAAATCAACTTTTAAAAACATTTTTTTTCTAGGTCTTGTTTAATGTTAAAAATATTTTATTATTTGGGTGGATGATTCCTGTGGAAGTTTAAAAAACACTACTTTTTTGTTTTTGTTTTCATTTTGAATAAATATTTTGAATTCTTTACAAATCAATTTATTTTTGCCTTTTGATTTATAATTTAAATTTTGTAAAGGGAGATGAAAACCTTTTAAAAAAATGTCAATGTGATAAATGTCACAAAAAATTCAAAAAAAAATCACTCATTTTTGCTGAACAAGTTTTAAATCTTGCTTTGATATTAAATTAAATAAAATGAAGCAAATCAGCGAAAACTTTAAAAGTCGAAAATTAAAAAAAAGCAGTTCAATAAATGAGAATACGCTGCCCAACATTTTACTTCAAAACATATATATATGTATAGAGCCCATCCATAAAACGGCTGGAATCTTTTTTGAAAATTAGGAGATGTTTTTGTGTTAGGTTCAAATTAATGAAAGATTTTGTTTTGTTTTATGAAGAATTATATTTAATGAAGCATGAAAAGTAGTTTCTGTGATTTAATCATAAGATTTTCAGAGTTATTTTAACATTTTTCAAGTTCCGCGAAATTTGAGTAAAATTTGGTGTTTTGAAATTGAGATTCCCGTGAAATTTCTAATTTGGGAACGTGCAAAATCACTAAGCCTAGTATTAACATTACAAATAAAGTTTGATTTGAACATGAAATACGTTTTCTTTTAATTTTTTATGTTTGGAAATTAAAATTGAGCATGGAAATAAGGGTGATCCATTTGTGATTTTGTAGAAAAAAAAGTCGATTTTGTGGGGTTCTCTGCAGGAAATTATCATTTTTATCCCAAAAATGGCCATTTTGTTCACCAAAAAATACAAATATTTGTTGAAGTGAAATTTGGCGTTGATCTCTCTCTTCGAGGTACGAAAAAAAATCTCAAAAAAATCGATCAAGACTAACATTTGCAATAGAACAATAAATATTACGAAGCCCTTTTGAACTGTTATTCTTGATTAAAAAAATTAATATTTTTTTTCGAGATGATCGGAAAATTTGAACATTAGTTGCTGAGATTTTGGCGTAAGATACTGGGAGGCTGGTTATACCTTTTAGACGCTAATTTTGCCATATTTCCAAAACAGTGCACTTTATTAAAGTTCCTGTAAATTTCTTTTAGTTTGCAAAATCAATCTCTCCCCTTACTTATCCCGAATAAGCCGCAGGTAATCCGCTTCTCTCACACTTACGTTTACATACAAGATCCTCTGTAATTACTCTTTGCTCTAAAAAAACTGTTATTACAAAAGTTGACTTGGACCTTACCAAAAAGAACCTACAAAAAATAATTTATTGAAAAAAATCTCAAAGAATTGCTCACAATAAAAAATTTCGAAGAATAATTCTGTGTAATATAAAAGAAAATTTTACAATCTATTCCTCTAATGAACCAAAGAAACTAGCGGTTCCCCCACAAATTCCAACACCTTTATCGACGATTGCCAATAACTTCCAATCAACTCAGGAAACCTAAAAATCATTTGCATGTCTGCTGGGCTTGCATTCTGCACTGACAAAACTTATTACCCAATCGCCGCACCCGGCAGTGCGTGACACAATTCCGCACTTAATTTAATTTAGCTTAATTTCTCTTGGGGTCCCGCACCCGATTCCCTTCTCCTTAGGGTCTTTTCTGCGCACCCCCCGATAATGCTTGTTTATATATGCTAGAGAATGGGTGCTAAATGCAGAGCAGTGCCCGAACAAGACACGAACCCGGCCTGCGCGCATATTTTATGGGTTCCATTTGCGAAATAAATGCACTTTAAATTGTAGGCTCCCTCTTACACTGCTGAGGCTAGACTCTTGCGACCATTGCACACATTCACCGCATTCCAATAGCCGACCATTGCAGGGATCACTGACCAGCAGCTGCTGGCAACACTGGACCACGCAAATCTGCTTTGTTCGTAATTAACCCTCTGCTGGGTAGTTTTGCTTGCTTTTTACGTCAAAAGTGAACAACTTTTGTGTTTTTTTCAATTTTTGAACTTTGTTAGTATCTAAAAATTACCAAAAAAATCAGGGGGTGTAATTTTTTGCGAAAGGCTCAAGGGTTAATTCAACCGCTGCCAGAGGGGTCCTCATTAGGGTCACAAGCGCACGTTTTGCGGTCCAAATCCCGGTAAAGTCGACCACTTAGTGGAAAAAGTGTTGCAGAGCCTGCGTGCCAATAGAGGCTTTTGAGGTTAGATTTATTTCCTGGTTTGTCGGTCCAGTCTAGGACCAAAAGCTCTTAATCGCACTCGGTGTTGATTTCAGAGAGGAATTCCTCCTTCATGACTCGTCGCCGCGTCAGACTTTCCCACATCAAATTAACGACACTTGGCAGGAAATTAATTTCATTAAGTGTGTACTTTCACTGCGCGCAGGGAAAATAAAATCAACACGAGATCTCATCTAGGCGGCGTGTCCAAGTCTGGCCAAAGTCATATTTCTTCAACGAATCTCGCACATGTCGACACACTTGGGGTCTGTAGACTCTAATGTGCTAAATATCAAAATCGTGAAAATATCTCCTTAAAAGGTGATCACAATCAGCGCACGTCTGTCCGGCTTGGGAGTCGCTCTGAAAGGAGCTGAGACTTCACGGGAATGCTAGAAGCTCATTAGTGTGGGGAAAGGTAGGGTAGAAAAAAAATCTTGGTTTGTCGTTACAGCGTTATTTATTAAAGTTTTAGCTGTCCTGGAAATTTAAGGGGTTTCCAGATCTTCAAACATTCCGGTTCAGATATATTACAATATGTTCTTCCAAACACTAATCAATTATGTATTCCCGTACTGATCGGACATTTCCTCGTCCTCTCTTTCATTCCAGCAGCGTAAGCTGTCACCGACATGGGCAGTGAGCATTACTGCTTGAGGTGGAACAATCATCAATCCAACCTGTTAGGGGTGTTTAGCCAGTTGCTGCAGGACGAGAGTCTGGTGGACGTCACGCTCGCTTGCTCAGAGGGCGCCTCCATCCGAGCCCACAAGGTAAGATTTTTTCAAATCCTAAATTTTTGAAAATAATTGACAACCCCACCCCGTCCGGGGGACCTCCCCGGATGAAAAATGTGACCGCCGAACCCCCATCTCAGGAGGAGGAAGAAGGAGGACGAAGGTGTGTAATCACTTCATTAAACGCCTCTGTTTGACCACCGGCAATGCCAATTCCCTACCAGGGGCTGCTTGTCGCATGTCGCATGTGTCCGCGCACACTCTTCGGACGCATCTGCCGAGGTCCAAGGCAGGTTGGTCATTAAAGGGGACCTCCCCTGTGTGGTTTGCAAGGCGAACGAAAGGAATCGAGAGAAATGAAAAAAAAAAGAATCGAGCGAAAAATGTCACCACCGAGTGAGGTGCGATTTTTACTCAATTATACGGTTATGGATTGCGGTTTCGGAATTCAGGGAAAGGGGGAGGTGGGGAATGGCATTTGCTCTTTACAAAACTGTTTGTTCTTGGTTGATAACGAAGCTTTTTGAATAAGAAATAAATATTAGATATCGTTGTTTGAGGTTTTGTTTCCAAAAAGCAGATTTTAACCAAATTTTTACATTTTTTTTTGTCTCTTTGTAAAATTTCAGAATTTGATTTTATATTCTTTCAATTTCAGTATTTTTGATAAATGATTTGAAAAGATAATTTTTTACAAAATCCTTAAATTTATTGACAGTAGTTTGGCCATTTTCAGTCAAATATTCATTTAACCCTCTACAACCCAACCTCGCCTTTAGACTAGCTTCAATCTAAAAAACTAACTTAATCCACCTATGTGGTTGGAGCCTTCCTCACAACAATGGCTGTACACAAGTTTCATCTATTTTTAATATCCGGCTTCCAAAAAGTACATCGATATCACTTAAGTGGCCATGTCTCGAGACAGGGTTGCCAGATCTTCAATGTTTTGGACTCGTTGGAAAGGTCTTTTGATAACCTAACCAACAATGGGTCGGATAGTGGATCCGTACATAGTTTACATACATTGAAGTGAGATCCGGTTTAAAAAAAGTACATCAATATCACTTAAGGGGCCATATCTCGAGACAGGGTTGCCAGATCTTCAGTGTTTTAGACTCGTTGGAAAGGTCTTTTGATAACCTAACCAACGTGTGGTCGTACAGTGGAGCCGGACATAGTTTACATACATTTAAGTGAGATCCGGCTTCAAAAAAGTACATCAATATCACTTAAGTGGCCATATCTCGAGACAGGGTTGCCAGATCTTCAATGTTTTGGACTCGTTGAAAAGGTCTTTTGATAACCTAACCAACGTTGGGTTGGATGGTGGATCCGGACATAGTTTACATACATTTAAGTGAGATCCGGCTTCAAAAAAGTACATCAATATCACTTAAGTGGCCATATCTCGAGACAGGGTTGCCAGATCTTCAATGTTTTGGACTCGTTGGAAAGGTCTTTTGATAACCTAACCAACGATGGGTCGGATGATGGACCCGGACATAGTTTACATACATTTAAGTGACATCCGGCTTCAAAAAAGTACATCAATATCACTTAAGGGGCCATATCTCGAGACAGGGTTGCCAGATCTTCAATGTTTTGCATTCGTTGGAAAGGTCTTTTGATAACCTAACCAACAATGGGTCAGATAGTGGATTCGTACATAGTTTACATACATTTAAGTGAGATCCGGCTTCAAAAAAGTACATCAATATCACTTAAGAGGCCATATCTCGAGACAGGGTTGCCAGATCTTCAGTGTTTTAGACTCGTTGGAAAGGTCTTTTGATAACCTAACCAACGATGGGTCGGATGATGGACCCGGACATAGTTTACATACATTTAAGTGAGATCCGGCTTCAAAAAAGTACATCAATATCACTTAAGAGGCCATATCTCGAGACAGGGTTGCCAGATCTTCAATGTTTTAGACTCGTTGGAAAGGTATTTTGATAACCTAACCAACGTTGGGTTGGATGGTGGATCCGGACATAGTTTACATACATTTAAGTGAGATCCGGCTTCAAAAAAGTACATCAATATCACTTAAGTGGCCATATCTCGAGACAGGGTTGCCAGATCTTCAATGTTTTAGACTCGTTGGAAAGGTCTTTTGATGGATCCGGACATAGTTTACATATATTTAAGTGACATCCGGCTTCAAAAAAGTACATCAATATCACATAAGGGGCCATATCTCGAGACAGGGTTGCTAGATCTTCAATGTTTTGTACTCGTTGGAAAGGTCTTTTGATAATCTAACCAACAATAGGTCGGGTAGTGGATCCGGACATAGTTTACATACATTTAAGTGAGATCCGGCTTCAAAAAAGTACATCAATATCACTTAAGAGGCCATATCTCGAGACAGGGTTGCCAGATCTTCAATGTTTTAGACTCGTTGGAAAGGTCTTTTGATAACCTAACCAACGTTGGGTTGGATAATGGATCCGGACATAGTTTACATACATTTAAGTGAGATCCGGCTTCAAAAAAGTACATCAATATCACTTAAGTGGCCATATCTCGAGACAGGGCTGCCAGATCTTCAATGTTTTGGACTCGTTGGAAAGGTCTTTTGATAATCTAACCAACGATGGGTCGGATGATGGACCCGGACATAGTTTACATACATTTAAGTGAGATCCGGCTTCAAAAAAGTACATCAATATCACTTAAGTGGCCATATCTCGAGACAGGGTTGCCAGATCTTCAATGTTTTGGACTCGTTAGAAAGGTCTTTTGATAACATAACCAACGATGGGTCGGATGATGGATCCGGACATAGTTTACATACAGTTAAGTGAGATCCAAATATATGTGAAAACACATTTTTATACATAACTTTTGAACTACTTATCGAAACTTCAATCTGTATAAAACTCGATCCATGGGACCCTAAGCCAAGTCGAATGCAACAAGTTCGGGTCAAATCGGTTCAGCCAGTGCCGAGAAACATGAGCTAGTTTGTTGGTCACATACATACATACACACACACATACACACACACATACACACACACATACACACACACATACACACAGACATTTGTTCAGTTTTCGATTCTGAGTCGATATGTATACATGAAGGTGGGTCTACGACGTTTTTATACGAAGTTCATTTTTAGAGCAGGATTATAGCCTTACCTCAGTGAGGAAGGCAAAATCACCAAAAATCTTTTTTTACACCAATTTTTGATCTCTAAAAAGCATTGGAAAGAACTAACATTTCCCCTATTTATGCGAAAATAAGTATGCAGTAACTTTTGTAGGGTACCAGACAATGCCTCTAAGCATATTTTTTACAATTTAAATAGTAATTGTGTCGTTCTATAGTAGAAAATGTGAAAAACAATAAAAAATTGAAAAAGTGGCTGTAAAAACATGAAAAAACATGACAAAAGGTGGTAGAGTAAGCCAAATACTATCAGATTCTAAAATAAACTAAACGCAATAAATGCGAATTTAAGTACTAAAATTGAAACAAGAAAATCTGAAACAAGAGAAGTGAAGTTTTTCGTAGAACAAAAGTTGCTCAAAATAAACTCCTGAACAGGGAAAACATAAAAAAATCGAAAATAATTACAAGTAGATGGTTAAAACAAAGACAGAGTAACTTCCTCGTAGCAAGGAAAAATAAATATAATTTTTACAACATTCTTTAAACAATATTTGCATTCTTCAAATTTAGGAAAAAAAAATCATTTAACCCTCTACAACCCAACCCCGCCTTTAGACGGGCTTCGATTTTAAAAATCGCCAAAAATCCATTTTTCAACCAATTTTTGATCTTTAAAAAGCATTGAAAAGAAGAACTTTTAAAGTTTTGGAAAATTTATGGGTTAGAAGTTTTACTTGTTTTATGTGACTTTGCCAATGTTTTAAAAAATTTCATTTTTAAGGGTTAACTTTGACTGTGTTCTTTACTAACATTTCCTATATTTAAAGTAAAAAAGAAGTATGCAATATTTTTCCTAGTGTCCCAGACTATGCCTCTATGCATTTATTTACAACTTGAATGATAATGGTGCCATTTTATAGCTAAAAATGTGAGAAACAAGCAAAAAATTTAAAAAGTGGCTATAAAAACTAAAAAAAAAAAATAGATAAGCAAAATGTAATGATAGGAGGTGGAAGAATAAGCCAAATACTACCAAAAATAAACATGAACTAAACAAGATAAATGCAAATTAAAATACTAAAAATAAAACAATAAAAACATAAAACAAGAGAAGTAAAGTTTTTCGTAGAACAAAAGTTTTTCAAAATGACCTCCTAAACAAGGGAAAATAAAAAAAAATCAAAAAAAATTGGGCAGTAGAGGGTTAAAAACACATATTTGTTTTGTGTATTAAAAACTTTGCTTTTTTTGAAAGCATTTTTGTCACTTTCAGTGTAGTATTCTTAATTTTTCACAAATTTAAAAACATACGACGCGAAATTTTGCATAGAACAACTTAACTAGATAAGCTATTAGATCAAAATTTGAAAGAAAATCGCCACATACAATAGTTTTCGAATAAAACAAACTTATTTTTTTGCAGTGCAATATGGATATCATTTTTTTTTTGCGAAATCACAAAAAAAGGTTTTTTTGTTTTCCATTATTTGCAATGTAGATATTAAACTACACAAAATTTTACATAGATTTAAACTGCATTGGAACTTGTGAACAAGGTGAAATTTTCACTGTATTAGAATTTGTAAGGGTAAAATACTATTTTTTGAAATACTAAAATTTTCTTAATTTACTATGTTGGCATCAAACGACAAGATTTTTTTTAAATATTTCCAGTGTGTTTCAGATTTATGTTTTCAATTCTCAAAATTTTCACAAATTATCGTATTTTTTACAAAATTTCACAAAATGGACATTAGATGACACAAAATTTTGCCGAATTTCTAAAATTTTCGCTAAATACCTGTTTAAAAAAATTGAAATTGCAACTTGCAAACAAAGCGACATTTTTAGTAAATTTTTGCTTTATTAGAATTTTAGGCTGAGTACATTACTCCAAATTTTATAATTTCCAATGTGTGCATCAAAATTCAGGATGAAAACATTCAAAGTTTCTCAAAATACCGTATTATTTATGTTATGTTGGTTATCAAATGGCACACAGTTTGGCAAAATACTAAAATTTGAAAAAAAGTTGTAGTGCGTAATAATTTTCAATTTTAAATTTCAATATTCGCGATTTTTTCATAATATTTCCAACTTGCGAACCAAGCGAAATTTATCACTGTATTACAATTCGACGTCGTCGTGCTATCTTGTCGCACCCGCCATTTTGACGTTCCGAGAAAAACGCGTTTTAATGTTTGACTTTGAATATTCAAAAATGAGAGCACGCAATGTAAACAATAACAAACACGTTTTGTTTGGCTCACCATTCTGCGCATTGTCCCAAAGTTTGGTTGAAGTTGGTTGCTGGAGTCCCGAGTTATAATTACAAATGTTTACGGTAGTCTTGCTTGTACGTGCGACAAACGCATCCTGACTTTCCTGGCCTGAAATCCCTTTGGCCTTTTGTCGCACTTACATCAATTTTCATGGAGTGACAAGATAGCACAACAAGATTGAAACTACTTTCATATGTAAAGTGACAAAAATGCACGGAGTTTTTTCGGTTTTTGTCGAATATCTCAAGATTGAAATCGAATTTTGGGGATCTGTGAAGGTCAAAAGGTGAGGCATTGTGAGCTGCACAAAATGGCGTTCTTAACTCAATTTGGCCCAAAATGCACGTACGACAAGTTAGCACGATGGCGACGAATTGTTAGTTTGAAATAATCAATTTCTTGGAAATACTTTAAAAAACATGACTTGCAATATGAGCCTCAAATGACACGAAATTTTATCAAAAGTTATCTGAATCAAAAAAAAAATTCAGGCCTTGTTTTCCAAAATGTTTCACAGCAAAAAAAAAGTTTAATTTTGGTAGGTTGAAAATTTGGTTGGTTGAGTATTATCTAGAGCGTCCAATTTCCCGGGGTTACAACAGCAACTTTAATGGTCAAAATGAGTGTGAGGATCAATTAATGGCTTGACTGCTTGTAAAAAATTATGCAACTTTGAGAAAATGTGTAAAATGTGTAAAATGTCTGATTTCAAATCGTACCAAATAAAAAAAAAAATATTATTGGTATTTTTTTGTTGAGAAGTATTTTATTTAATCAAAGTGTTTGGACAGTGAAAATCTATGCTCCTCTCCAGTAATTGCTTTTAAATTTGTCTCAGTGACCATTAATTTCAAATGGAATAAAATCATGCAGAAATATTGTTTTTCATTCAACTTGTATATTAATAGAATTTGTCATTGAATTTGTCTTGAAAATCTAATTTCTAGCACTATTTGACTTGAAACACTATTTCATTAAATCACAACTCAAAGTTTAAAAATATTTGAAGCGAGTTTTGAAAATATGGTTGCATCCGTTAGGTAAATTTCATATAATACTAAGTTGTTTTTTAACATTCCAACGCTCAAGGTTCCAAAAAAGTTGGAACGGTAACTTCAACACGCTGTTTCTCGTGTAGGGTACCTATAACTAACCCAATCAAGACGATTCTTTTTTTCCAGTGATATGTTAGGATGTCTAGGTGATCCTAAAGCTTTGCAGAACTCAATTAGATCAAATCTGTAATTTTTGCTATCAAAAACATCGTTTCACTTTAGTGGTCTTATTTTCAAAAGATATAACAAAATATTTCGTTAAAATAGGTTTGTCGAAAATAAATTAGTTAACATTCATTCCACAATAGCGTAATTTTTGTTGCCCAACATATAAGCAAACAATATTCCTAGTTGTGAATGCTTCAGAAATAAATATTATCTGAATTAAACCTTGACATGAAATTTACGGACAAGCCGATTTGTTCAATATGAACAGTAGATTGAAATGAATAAAATCAAATCAGGTTCTCTAATTATTTTTTTGTATAATTTCAAAACTTTGTATTTCGGAAATTCCCGGGAAATTTACAAATTTTATCCCGGGAATTCTCGGTTTTTTTCCCGGGACCGGAAATTGGACGCTCTAGTATTATCTCTTTTTTGTATAAAATACTCAAAATTCATAATTTGTAACATGCTACTGACAACAATTTGCAAAATATCAATAAATTTATTCAGAAAAATATTCTTAAGGTTTACATTTTTTTTCCGATTTGTGACCCCAAAATTCAATATTTGTATAAAGTTTACAAGTGAAATTTTGAATATGAAAAAAAAATAATTATTGTACTTTTAATGGTTTACAATCGGGTGCACTGATTTTTTGAAATAGTTTTGAAATGGATGGAAAAACTTTTAAAAAAATTTGCAATTGCCTTAAAACAAAAATGAGTATTTTCAAAAATACGTTATTTCAATAAAATCGCATAGTTGTAAAACATTGAAAAGCTGATCTATGAAACTTATAAACTGTTGAAAGCAAATCAAATAATTCTATTTTCATAATTTCTATGATTATTTGACATTTAAACTATCTGATGATGATTTTTGGAAAAGTGAAAAAAAAAGTTTTTGTCGCTCCGTAAAATTTACATGTTGAAAGAAAAGTTGAATAGGTCATAGAAACATGAATGTTTTGAGCTTTCGCCAAAATCTGCAATTATTTTTTGAATTTTCATTCAAAATTTTTAACACATTGTGAATAATATTCCCCTTAAAATCATTGAACTCATTTCACAGGAAAACAAAGAATGACAATTTGAGATAATCATTACCTAAAATAAAGTGAAAAAAGGATGAAATTTGGTTCTGACTGTGTGGTAATTTTGTTAAATTATTTTATTTAAGTTATGACATTTCATTCGGCAGCTTTCCTCGTATAAGTGTATTCAAACGAAAAATTTCGAAAATATTAAAAAAATTAAGGTAGTATTTCAAATCATTTGAAAATTTTGTTTAAAATAAAGAGCCTGACTAACTGTACGAAAGTCTTGTAAATCTCTTCCAACAGAGTGATGGATCCATCTCGTAAACCACTGCGACTCTATTTACGCTTCCAAGATTACACGTTAAAAAAAAATGTTTAAAAATCTTAACGCAGCGTCATCATTCAGCCGCCACCGACCATATCTCCGCTCACCCAGAAGTGCGCTCCCATGCCACTAGCCAATTGCGATTGAAATCAATCTCTTCATCGGTGCAAGCCGTCGTCGTCGTTGCCGTTGCAAAAATTCTGCTGATCATAACGCGGAACCCAGCAAAAACGGTAGCCCAAACATCAACCCGAAGCTCAGCATGACCACTTCTCTCGGGGATGATGCTGCACCGCGGCAAAGTGCGTTCTCATCGTCGTCGTCCGGTCCGGTACTTAGCAAGAGACCTGGACATCGCGAGGGGGCCTTCCCTGCATGAAGTGAATGTAATGATGCGTTGATGATCTTTTCACAAGGCGCGCAGCGTGCAACTTTAGGCTGGTTCAGAGTCGCTGTAGGGATGCCTTAAGGGTTTGTGAGCAACTTTCTCGAAGATCGCAACTCGATTGGACGTAACCTTGCCGAGTTAGAGTGACTTTAAGATTTTGTGGGGCAATTTTTTGTGGGGTCAAACGAGCCCTAAACTGTATGTTTTTGTAAAATTCGTTTCAAATTGTACCGTGTTATTCTGTGTAATATAGTCTAAAAAGTGAGATAACTTTAATTATTCAGCAAATTGTAATAAAAATCGAGAGTGGACCCGTTTAACCCCGCTAAAAAACGCCCCACAAAATCTTGAAGTCGCTGTAACTCGACAGAGTTACTTCCAATCGACCTGCGGTCTTCGACAAAGTTGTTCAGTTCATCGCTGCGAACAACTCTGAACCAGTCTACCGGCCTGCGCCCGTACCGTATCGGCTGGATGCACCGCCGACCGATGCAATCGCACAAAGAGAAGACCGCCAAAGTGGCCACAGCGGCCGTGTGACTTTTGACTCCCCGCTCTCCAGGACGCGATTATGTGATTGGCTAACCTCCCCACCTTCTCCTTCTCGCCGTTCAGCTCGACGGCTTTGATTTATGGGCTTTTGCGGGGCAACACCAGAGACCTCTTCTCGATTGACTTTCGCACTCTCGGAAGTCAATTTGCGGCAAACCCTCGCTCCTCGCGGTGCCAAGCGAGGTTACAAGCGAATTATCAAATTTCCACTTGTTTCCCATTAGTCAGCGCTGAAGTCGCGCGGGTTCCTAACGGCCACGTATGTCCTCGGGCTGTACGAGAGTCCCGGAGTTTTGGTCTCAATTTCGCGCCCGCGCGCGCCCGTTTTGTCGTCGCCTGTCGTGTTGTTTGGTTGTACGCTGTCGTGTTTGCTCTCATTCGACGACCGGGCCGCGGACCCAAACTCCCTCGGGGGAAGACGACACTTCTTGTGGACACACTTGTTCGTTGGTCACTGCTGCTGTTGGTGCCACTGAAGGTTTGTATCTCGTGGTGGTAGAGCATGGCGTGGTCAACGAATCACTAC